>NC_081407.1:892488309-892543309 GCF_030272615.1 Cryptomeria japonica | reverse complement strand
ATTCTTCTAATTTTTAATTCCCTCAACTCATTCTCTCACCTAATCAAATCCTCCTACAAATCCTAATCCCAATTAACATTTCCTCTAATCCCCCTCCTAATGAGCTACTAATGGCTAATCATCATGATTACCCACAAAGTCAACTCCTTGTCCCTTCCATCCAACCACTAGCTTGTAATGCTCTTTTCCTAGGTGAATGTGAGATTTTCAAAATCTCACAATCCTCTAGGCATCTCCTCTCCCAAGGAATTTTTAATTCCTTCTTATTCCTCCAATCCCCATGATTATCCCTTTTTGGAGAATTTTAAATTCCTCCTCCCCATTCTTCAAGGAATGTCACATCCCTTGCTCCTCTCAAGGCACATTGGGAAGTCTTCCCAATGCTTTTTTCTCTTCTCAAGGTACCTTGGGAAGTCTTCCCAATGTACCTTGAGGAGTGTGTAGACAAGAAATGCCTTTAAGGCATATCTCTTGGTCTCCACACCCTCTCTTGGGCCTTGTGGGAGCTCACAAGCAATCCTAGCCCTTCATCTTGAATCCATCCTAGCCATCCATTTTTCCTCTCCTCTTACTATAAATTGAGGATGTCATCCCTTCATTTTTCATCTCCAAGTTTAGTAATCTTATGCTGCCCTTTTGAGCCTAGGAAAATCACTTTAACATCCTTATCATGTTCAAATCATATCTCATCCACACTTGATCATCTCATTTCCATCATCCTCCAAGATCCATCTCATTTGTGCACAACATTGGAGAGCCATCAACATCAAGCAAGCAAGAGGAGCACATCAAGTGGAGCATCATCCAAGGGCGCCTTCACTTCATCAAGATCCATCCGAAGGAGAAGGTATAAGGTTTGTGAGGTATATACATTCTTATTCTTGTTTTAAGCATTTCAAATTATGTCTTTCAATTTCATATAATTATATGTTTGATTTGCATGCTTATTAACTAATCCACCTCACAGGTCTTTGTCCCCTCTTCAAGAACATAGAAATTTTCCTAAGAAATATTGGGCTGAAGTAGTTTACACTGCAGTCTACCTTCTGAGTTGGTCACCTACACATGCCAATAAGAAGATGACTACTGAAGAAGCTTGGTCAAGACGCAAGCGTAAAGTGGGGCATTTGAAAGTCTTTGGTTCTATGGCTCATGTATGGTTCCAAACGCTAATCATGCTAAGCTAGATTCAAAGACCCAAACACTTATGTTCATTGGTTATAGTGACAACCACAAGGCTTACAGGTTGAATGATGTGGGGACAGATCGTCTCATTTTCAATCATGATGTTGCAGTTGATGAGACTACTGGTCCATTCATGCCTACTACTCGTACTCCTGTGACTCTGTCTATATAGACTCCTGATGTTGGTTCATCTTCCTCTTGGTTCCCATGATGGGAGGGTTTCAAAGCATTCTAACTCTAAAGATGAGGAATCTACTATTCCAACACCACCTGATTTTTCACAAGATTCACATCTAGATGATTTTACTCTAGCAACTCCAAAGGATGTTGTTCCTCCAACGCTAGATGTTGGAACTTTTACCCTTAGGCCTAAATTGTGGGCCAAGACTATAAGAGATCTTCGTGATGATCATATTCTTGAGGATAGATTAGTTCACTGCAAGAGAAAGCAACAAAATATAGTCAACCTTGCACTTATGCCCAACATCCACAGCATCCATGAGCCCCAAACATATTTTGAGGCTAAAGGAATTCATGAGTGGGAAAAGGCTATGGAGATAGAATACCATAGTCTTCTAAAGAATAACACTTGGGTTCTTTCGAATTTGCCTCCGAGGAAGAAAACTATTAGTTGTAAATGGGTTTACAAAGTCAAGTATCATGCAGATGGTACTTTGGATAAGTACAAGGCTAGATTGGTTGCTCGGGATTTTACACAGTCGGAGGGTATTGACTATGAGAAGAGTTTTGCTCCTACTACCAAGATGAATACCATTCATCTTCTTCTCACCATTGTAGCTCAATTTGGATAAAAAATTCACTAGATGGATGTTAAGAGTGCATTACTCAATGGTGAGTTGCAAGAAAATTTTTATATGATTCAACCTCCTGGCTTCAAGGATCCTGGTAAGGAACATCAGGTTTGTAGATTGATAAAATCCCTATATGGCTTGAAGCAAGCCCCTCAGGCTTGGTACTTCAATATTGATCAGTATTTGGTTGAACATGGTTTTCAGCGCAGTCCCTCTGGCACTAATCTATATGTAAAACTTTTCAGTGATGATATTGTTGTCTACATGGTTGACTTGATGATTACTGGTAATTTAGCACATTTGATTATAGCCATCAAATGGGACTTGTGCGAATCTTTTGACATTACAGATTTGGGGCTTCTCCATTATTGCTTAGGTGTCAAAGTGTGGCAGTCTGGTGACAGTATCTTTATTTCACAGTCCAAGTATGCCTATAGATTGCTTGACAAGTTTTGAATGCAAGATTGTAAACCTGCTTCCACACCCATGGAGAAAGGGCTGAAGTTATCAACCAAGTCTGATTCACCTGCAGTAGATGAAACCGAATTCAGACAACTAATAGGCAACCTCATCTATCTCACTGCCACTAGACCTAACATCTATTTTGCTGTCAGCTACATCTCTCGCTTTAGGACAACCCCAAAAGATGAGCATTGGATTGCAAGAAGGCGAGTGTTGCAAAATGTGAAAGGCACTTCCGACTATGGCATTTTGTATAGCAGTTGCAATGATCCAAAGTTGATTGGTTATACAGACTCAGATTGGGCAAGATCAATGGATGACAAAAAATCCACTTCTGGGTATGTATTCAGTTTGGGTACTAGTGTCATCACGTGGAGCAGCAAGAAGCGACAGGTCGTGGCTCTTTCCTCCGTCGAAGTTGAATACCAGGGAACAGCTAAGGCCGCATGTGAGGCAGTTTGGCTGTGAATAATGCTTTCTAACATGCAGATGCCGAAAGTAGGTCCTTCTCCCTTATATATTGATAATCAAGGGGTGCTCAAATTGGCCAAAAATCCAGTCTTCCATGAATGTACCAAGCATGTCGAGCTTCATTGTCACTACATCTGCAAGTAGGTAGAAGACAGATCAATTTAGTTGCAGTATGTTCCGTCAGCAGACTGCAAATATTCTCACACCATTTTTGAGCTTGGATAATTTTGTAAAATTTAGGGGGCAATTTGGTGTTTTTGATAGATTGACCATTAAGGCAGGGTGTTAGAGTAATATTTAATATTATTACTGTGAATGGTCAATAATGTAACTAGTTGTTAGACATCTTAAAATGTCTACAGTAACAGGTAGTTAGAAGTAGGTGTTTTCTTAAATATCTACAATGTTTTGTATTTCTATAAAATGTAATCTTTTCCTAGTTTATAAATGAAGAAGATATTTTTACCAGTGAATCTGTTTTTCAGAAAATTGCCCTTCACCACCTTATTCCAAAGAACCCCATTTAATTAAAACATGTTGCAATTGTGTGGCTCCATTTGAATAAGGTCCCAACCCATGGTTTGCACAATAAATCCAAAAACAAGGCCCAAAAAGGGATAGCAAATTTACCAGTTTGGGGAAAGACATAGGAAAATGAGGTATTGCTAAAAGTGTAACTTTCACTAGATCTAACAAGGTCGATCCTTTCCAATAAATGATTGCAGTACAATGTGGCTAGGATGGAGATGAAAAATGTGATTATAAAATGTTTAGTTCTCATTGGGATTAATTTCTTCAAGGATCATATCATGAATATCTTCTAGTAATTCATCTTGTGTCATCTAATTTTTGAACCCCTTAAAAAAAGTACTTAAGTTGGCAGCTTAAGAAGCCAACTATAGCCAATTTCTTTCTCATAGTTCTCTAATATAGTATTAAAGCTATGTTAGATTGAATATTTTACTTTTTAATGTGGTTGAAGATGATGTTAAATTATATACCTATTTATCTCATGCTAATGTATAATTACCCATATTATTTTAATGATAATTTCACTCTTTCTAATGATACTCCCTATCCTCTAAGCCATTTATAGGATTAAATGAAAATATAAATTACTTAATTGAATTTGAGTTAAAATACCTAAAAATATATACCTAGTCATGTTTACTAATAATTGATTTTATTTTTATAATTTATAAAAAATAGGATATGCAAAGGATCAACTTCATGTCAGTTTTTCTTGCAACCAATAAACACTATTTATCATTTGTAGAAGAGTATCTATAACCAAGCATGAAGATGTAATTGATTAGTCAGCAAATATCTATGATGGAATATTTTATTATAGCAATTACCTATTTATAAGTTTCTTACCTATTTATAAGTTTCTTGTTTCTAATATACTTTTATGAAAATGGTAAAAAATATTATGTAACTTTAGTAAAATATTATGAGTCATCTTATATAAAAACTTGAGGGAATCACATAAGGAATGTTTAATCATGTGATATTTGAAGGTGATATTCGAAGAAGCATAATTGAAATAATTAGTGTTTTAAATATACTTATTTTATAATTTTGAGGAAAATTAAGTAGTTGCATCAACAAGAGATAGTTCTCATTATAGACCATTAGGTAGGGCCAATCAATGAGAAATGTGTCTTGATGATGAAATGAATTATTTTATTTATTATATTTATTTTGAATTTGATTATAAAATATGTGTGATTTGTAATATTAAAATCTACTTAACATATGTGATGAATAGAACATAGACATTACATTTATTTTAATTATTGTTTTGATTTATGAATCTTACAAGTCTGGAGTAAAAAAGTTATTTTAATATTGTGTAGGATAGATTTATTTCATTCTTATTAAAATAGAATAGAATTTTTTTTTTAACCTTTTGAGTTATTTATTGATAAGCATTTATAATCATTTTGTAAACTAATTATCATTGTATTATTTTTTATGACATTCTTTATACTAGTAGCTAATTTTAAAAAAATATATCTTCTTCTTATAGTTCTTTTAACCATATAAAACTAGAATGAGGATTTAATCATCTTATTGTATAATATATAAGCTCAAATCAAAATAAAAACAAGAAAACTAAACTATATGATATTAAGTATATCTCAAGACATACCAAGCATAAGGGGCCAATATTAGGTCACATATAGATCTTCTAAGCTTGCAACCTAAGGCATCTATAGAAAATCTTATTGTTTTTCCATCTATATCTTCTCTTCAATGTCTTCATCATGGAATAAACTCTTCATATCTATTGAATCTCCAAGTAACATGTTGTAGTGATAAAAAGTGTGATTTAGATAGAGTTCATTTTTACAACTGGTGCAAATTATTTACATTAACCAGTGCCGAAGACTTTCAAGAACCCTTTTCCTCTAATCTATCCAAATTTAATGATCTTCTCTCCCCACTACAACTATAGAACTAAAATACATCTCACTCGCTCGCTCGATTATAGTTCTTTGAGCATTGCAACTTCTCTGGCTCTGATTGCAACTCATCTGGCTCGGGACAGAAAAGAAAGAATGCTGAACCTTCTGCACCACCTTCATGTTAGGCCAGCACTAACTGTATTGCTCTCCTCACTATTAGCCATGGACTTATAACCATTGAATTAGGATTGATCTTAACATTTTTCGATCAAACTAGTGTGAATGGTCTAATAAAATAATAGGATATTATTTAATAGTGAGGGAAAATAAAGCACATCTTGAATTTTTTATATTCCACATCAATAGTCTCTCTCACACATCTCAATGGGGGTGTCATCAACCAAAAAAATATCTAGCATAGTACATGCATCAAAAAATGCGAAACCACCTTGAGATTAATATTGTTGGGATTGCTCCCAACGACCCCTGACTAACCTGTCATGTCTCATCTCCTCTGTATGCACATCATATCTCTTTCGCATTGAAGACAAGCAATGAAGAAATATTTTGGCAAGATTTGATTTGATATCTTTCAACCTGTCAACTGTCTTAACTATAGATTTCACATAGATTGTGGGTGACTTAGAAAGTATTATTTTATTATCTTCTCTCTTTATCTACCATATGCGCCAAGTTCTATATAATGCATAACTCTATGTTTTGTATTCACTCTTCTCAGAGTCCAGCTCCGTAAGAGCTATAAGATGTAAGGTGTAATCTATCAAGTTTGAAGCAAGAAGTAAAATCTTAGTTAATTGCAAGATGTTTCAGTTTATGTAATGGTGATTGTATGAACGAGCCATAGGTCAACTTGTTCAGTCAAGAGTAATATTTTATTTTGAACAATATAAATGTTTATGTCTGTTTTCCTTTATTTTTGTTCTTCGCCTATTTTCCTTTATTTTTGCTCTCCCCCTGTTTCCTTCTTCATGTGGTATCAGAGCCATGTCGGTCATGCTTACTAGGAGTAGAGGATCATGGACCATGCTAGCAGTTGCCAAGAAATATTCATTTGAATGATTGCAACAGTCGGATGGAACCTGCCATCTGTTGAAAATAGTGGAGACAGAGATTTTTATAGTCAAAAACTAAGTCTAACTGCTGGAAGAAGAAGAGTTCACTGTTTAATGTTTTGTCGTTGTGAAATGACAAATCATTGTTAAAAGGAGATGTCACAAAAAATACAGAAGTGCCAAAGTAGAAATTATGAAAATCGCCAAGTCAGTCTGCAAAAGTCAAGGTTTCCGTTGCAAGAGCCAAAGGAGATCCTGATTGCCAATCAAAAAGAGATCATTTTTTGTTTTATTGTTTAGCAACAGCTATTTGGAAAGTATAAGCACTAATCAAAAGAATTGTTTGTATTATATAGCGAGAAACAAGTTAAAAATTGCTAAGTCAAATGCGATTGTAGTTTCAAAACGATCTGATGGATATGATGGATATAGTGTAATAACTCACCATAATTAACTCAACAAAATTGACCATTCTTTTTTTTTGTTTAATTTAATCATTTGTGTTTGATTCAATCGCATACTCTGGGCATCCATACATTTGGATTAGGCATTCATCCATCCAGGATGAGCATCTAACCATACGGGTTAGGCATCTGTCCATACGGGACATAAGATTTCATCTATCCAATACGGGATAGGCATCTACCCATATGGGGTAGGCATCTATCCAATCGGGATAGGAGGTGCTCTGGCCAGAGACTTAGACTCATCGGGACCATTCGGGTCCTGAGCCACTCACTAAGTACTACACTCTTCTAACAGAAGTGCACCGAGGTCGCTGTCCTTAGGAGTAATTTAAATAACATAATACAAGCTTGAATTCTGCCTCGGAATTTGGCTTAAAGCCTCGGGAAGTCAAGCGAATCCATAAGGGATTCCTTCCGAGTATGCATTGAATTACTTTCTCCATTTTATTATACTTATCTTTCAAATTAGGATTCTACTCAATCCTTCCTTACCAAGCCTAGACCCCACCCACGAACGCATGAGTACTGGGAACAACTCCGTCCCAAGACTGCCTACATACCCGTTTCGACACGGGATCAAGTCGTAAAGTATGTAGTTCTATTTTCTACTCTATGGTTTGATGTAAATTGATTAGTGGGTACGCAACCCTTTCTAGGGTCAATGTCGCAGACAGTTTCTCTGCGGTTGCTACCCATGGTGGTAGCACTTAAACAAAGGCTCAAGATGGCCTATTGTTTGTGGCCTAAAACAACTACATCCTAACACCTATCATAAGCGTCACCCTTGACCAAATTGTCAATCACCAATATCTCTTCAAGATTAAATCAATTTCATAAAAGCATTTTACTTAATCAACACTAACGGGGGTTTACTATGGTTTAACTCAATGGATGTAAAATCATTTAAGGATTATCTTGTTAGATTATCGATCCAAGAGGGATTACCCGCCCCTTGGATTTTAACTTCCAAGTGTCCCTTATTACTCCCTAACAATTTATAGGGACGATGCCACAGACGTCGTTGATGCAGATTAATTAGGCATTAAGTGCAGTAGTTCAACACGACGGCATTACCCGTAAGCGTGACCCAGAGCCACTGTATATACGAACGCTGTTAGGTTTTGGTTTCCATCTTCCTTTATTTAATTTTCTAACTAAGAGCTATGAAAACATCATGCTTGAAAACAATTACTTAATTGAACATGTATAATTTAATTAATTGAAATAACAACTTGATGAATCATGTAGAATAAAAACCATAACTAACTTATTTATTATTCGAAACTTGAAATATAACTTGCGTAAAAATGACAATTATGAAACTTGCATATTAATAATTAAACGTGTGATTTGCATGAAGATGAAGAAAATGTAACTTTGTCATTAATAAAATGCAAATAAAGTATAAGTAATTCGCATGAAGCAAGGATGGCATAAGTTACATGCAAGGTTGAGAAATGTGTTGATTTATACCATGAGAAAAATCACTTGTAGAGCCACTGGTCCCAAAAATAGCAACTCGCTTAGACATTTGGTTTGAATTATATTAATATGAATTAATTGCTATATACCAACTAAGTGCCCCAATGGATCCTAATAGATTGAATGATTCTATTTATAACATTTGTTATAATATAATTTACAATTATAAAATTTACTATAGATAAATTAATTATGAATTTACTACACAATAATCCCCAATATCTATAAATTTTTCTAAGTTAAATTTAATAACTTAAAGTTTATACTAAGGAAAAAAAATAACAATTTCTAAATTGCAATTTATACATTTATATTTATAAAAAAAAGTTTAAAAAAACGGAAAGATATGCGAATTTTTTTGTTTAAGGGTTAGTGGGGAGTGGGGCCCATGGGTCCCATCACTACTGTGGGTCTACGGAAGTAGGCCCACAGTGATGAGGGGACCCTGTGGTCCCCTCCACTACCCTGCGGCCACTGTCGTGATAGTGACCGCAGGTAAAGTGCAGGGTACCACTTCCCCGACGGTGACAATAACCGCCTCCCCCATGCACGCCGCCCGATATTTTTTGAAATGATTTTCAAGAACATGTCGTTTGCTAAATTATTATCACTTTGCAACATTTAATATATTTTATCATTTGAAATAAAGTTTATATATATATATATATATATATATATATATATATGGTTTACATTCCCAATTATTTAATGATATATATAAACAAAAAGAGTATTTATGAAAATAAGAACATGAATAAAATAGATAATCAAGTTATCGCAGAGGTAGGTAATTATTTTAAATTGACTTCATAGGAAATGAAAATAGAGAGATTAGCTTCAGCAAATAAAACAGATAATTAGAAATTGATTTCACAGGAAATAAAAATAGAGAGAGATTTGCTTCAGCAATAAACAGATAATTAGAAATTGAATTCACAGGAAATAAAAATAGAGAGAGATTTGCTTTAGCAATAAACACATATAGAAATTGATTTCACAGGAAATAAAAATAGAGAGAGATTTGTTTCAGCAATAAACAGATAATTAGAAATTGATTTCACAAGAAATAAAAACAGAGAGAGATTTGCTTCAGCAATAAACAAATAATTAGAAATTGATTTCATAGGAAATAAAAAGAGAGAGAGATTTGCTTCAGCAATAAACAGATAATTAGAAGTTGATTTCACTGGAAATAAAAATAGAGAGGGATTTGCTTCAGCAATAAACAGATAATTAGAAATTGATTTCACAGGAAATAAAAACAGAGAGAGATTTGCTTCAGCAAATAAACAGATAATTAGATTTCCATAGAGGATTATTCACAGAGAAATATATTCCTCCATTGCAACTAATATTCACAGAGAGAAGTGTGTAACAAGATAAAAATATTCATGAAATCAAATGAGAATAAGGAATTACTCACAGAGATAAATAACACAGAGGATTATTCATAGAGAAGTATATTCCTCCATTTCAACTAATATTCACAGAGAGAAGTATATAACCAGATAAAAATATTCATGAAATCAAATGAGAATAAGGAATTATTCACAGAGATGAATAACACAGAGGATTATTTTCAGAGAGAAATGATTACATGAGATTTATATCTTATTATTAAGCATTTTCTGTTCGTAGGGAAGTAAGATTTTAAATGTAAGAAAAGAATTATATTTAAATTTCCAATCCAGTAAATGAAAAAGAGAGAAGAAAAGCAAGATCTGATATTTTCTAAAACAAATAATAAAGCTATCTTTCACATGCAAGAAAGATCTGATATTTCTTCTCTAAGGAAAAAATTAAACAAACAAATAAGCTATCTTTTCAATATTATCACAAAATAAAATTTTATAAAGAAAAATCTAGAAGCTATGTTTTTGGATAATACCATTTTCTCATATGAGAATGTGAAATAACAAGAGAAGAACCTGGCTTAGCAAAGTTCGATGTTGAATCCAACCTTCTAGCTATCCTCCTTAGATCCTTCCTTGCCACTTGAGAGAAATCTTTCAAACAAAAACTTAACAAATCCTGCAACGAAAATGAGACTACCAAGAAGATCCTACTACTAAAAACTTGGAAAATTTTCTTCAAAACATAATCAACTCCCTTCTTTGAAACTTGCATACAATTTTATAAGAAAAATCCCTCAATTCCATTATCTAGAGAATTTAATTAAAAAAAGAGATTCTTTTCCAATATTGGACTCATGCAAATTGATTAAAAACTTAGTGGGGGAGTTACATGCAAGGTGGTGGGGATTCCTCTAGAAGCTTCTAATTCTTGCTACAACATGTGCGATAATTGGGAGTGGGAAAAAAAATAAAAAATAATGCCTTTGAATTATACTCTCCAAGTCTGTGTGTGTGCTTATTATTATTCTTTTATATTATTTATTCAATCATTTTAAATAGTTTAACCAAAAATATAATAGAATTGTATTTAAATCAAAAAGTTATAAAGGAGGGTTGTGACATCCTCCCCCCCTTAATTTGTGCATCGTTCTGATGCACTTATTGAATGTATCCAAAAGAGTCTATAGTTCATGGTTAGTTTAAAACAAAAAAGGAAACAACTGTTGCATTTCCCTAGTATCTTCCCATCCGGCATTCTGTTAAACATACTGGTTCCATTGTACTCTGCATTGATCAACCTCTCTATTGTGCAATTAGCACTGGTGCCTCTCCAAGAATTTGAATGGCTTTATCATTTTTCCTCCCATTTCCTGGACCTGTAAAGCATCCCAATTCAAAATATGTTTCTCATCAGGTACATACTTTTTAAGAAGAGATACATGGAAGACATCATGGATTTGGCTCAACTGGGGAGGTAAGGCCAACTGGTATACAACTGGATTAATACTTTCCAAAATTTCAAAAGGTCTAACATAACGAGGTGCAAGCTTGGTCTTTTTCCTAAACCTTATGGAACCCTTGTGCGGCCTAACCCTTAGGAAGACTTTCTCTCCCACCTCAAACTCCCTTGGTGTCTTGTTTTTGTCTGCATAAATTTTCTGCCTATCTGAGGCTTCCTTCAATCTCTGCCTAATTTCCTTAGTTTTCCTTTCCATCTCCTTCAACATATCTGGTCCAACAATTACTCTATCTTCAAGATTATCCCAACTCAAAGGTGTTCGACATGGTCTACCATACAATGCTTCGAAAGGTGTCATTCCCAAAGATGTTTGATATGTATTATTGTAAGCAAATTCTACAAGAGGTAGGTACTCTTCCCATTTCTTTTGTTGGTTCATACAGTACATGTGAAATAGGTCTTCCATAATTTGATTTGTCCTTTCTGTTTGACCATCGGTTTCAGGATGGTATGCAGTGCTAAAATCTAGTTGAGTTTTCATAGCTAATTGAAGAGTTGTCCAAAACCTTGAAGTGAATCTAGCATCTCTATCTGATATGATTTTCTCCAGCATTCCATGCAACCAAAATATTTCCTTAACAAAGAGCCTAGCCAAGGTAGGTGCATCATCCATCAGATTCCCTGGTATAAAGTGTGCCACCTTAGTGAGTTTGTCAATTACCACCATTATTGTATCATTCCTAGAAGGTGATGTGGGTAACCCTTGCACAAAATCCATGCTAATAACTTGCCACTTGTGTTGAGGTACATCATGTAAAGGTAATAATCCAGCTGGATGTCTATGTTCTACCTATACTCTTTGACACTCCAAACATTTAGCCACATACTTAACTATGTCATTCTTCCTCCCTTGCCAAAAGTATAACTTCTTTAGGTCTGCATAAAGTTTGTTAAATCCTGGGTGACCTAAATAAGGGGCATTATGAGCCTCCGACAAGACTACTTCCCTTAAGTCTCCTGAATTAGGAATATAGATTCTATTATTGTATCTAAGCATCCCATCCTCATCCAATGTATACCCTTCAACCTTAGGATCAGTTGGATCATATTCTAAAGTCAATTTGACTTGCTCATACCATGGGTCATGTCCCTGCTCATCCATTACTTGCCTTTTGACAGAAGTTTTGAATGTTGCTATAGTCATTAAGTGTCTCCTCCTACACAAAGCATCTGCCACCTTATTTTCCTTCCCCTTAATATATTCAATTTCAAAATTATATTCACTTAGAAACTCTAACCACATTCTTTGTCTAGCATTTAAGTGGGGTTGGGTAAAGATGTACTTTAGTCCTTGGTTATCTGACTTTAACTCAAAGGGCTTCCCTAGTAAGAAGTGTCTCCATTTCTATAGGGCATGCACAATCATTGCTAACTCTAAGTCGTGGGGTGCATAATTAACTTCACGAGTCTTCAACTTCCTAGATTCATAAGCTACTACCCCTTCATCTTGGACAAGTACTCCTCCTAAACCTTCAATAGAAGCGTTAGTTATGACTATGAAGTGCCCATTTGGATCTGGTACTTTTAAAATGGGTGTTGAAGTTAGTTTCCCTTTCAAAATTTGGAATGTCTTATCACTTTGTTATGTCCACACAAACCTTTTACCCTTCCTCTATAATGAGGTGATGGGGTTTGCTATCTTAGAGAATCCTTCCACAAACCTCCTATAGTAACCCGCTAGCCCCATAAAGCTTCTTACCTCTAAGACATTTTTAGGGATCAACCATTCTACTATTGCCTTTATCTTATCTGGATCAACTGATATTCCTTCCTTGATATTATATGCCCAAGGTAGTGAATCTTTTCCTCGAAGAAGGCACATTTTGACAATTTCTCATATAACTTATGTTCTCTCAACCTTTGCAAAACAATTTGTAGGTGTACTAAATGTTGCTCCTCATTCCTAGAGTAAATCAATATGTCATCCAAAAATACCAAAATAAATTTATCCAAGTAATCATGGAGTACACTACTCATTAGGTTCATAAATGCAGCTAGGGCATTGGTTATACCAAAAGGAACTACTGTGAATCCATAATTCCCATATCTAGTCCTGAAAGTTGTCTTCGAAATGTCCTCCTCCTTAATTCTGAGATGATGGTATCCTGATCGGAGGTCTATCCTTGAGAAAATTGCTGCTCCTTTCATTTGGTCAAAAAGATCCTCTATTCGAGGTAAGGGATACCTATTCTTTATTGTGACCTTGTTCATCATCCTATAGTCGATGCATAGTCTTAAGGTTCCATCCTTCTTCTTAACAAATAAGACTGGCACTCCCCATGGTGATATACTTGGCCTTATTAATCCCTTAGCTAAGAGCTCCTCTAATTGCATCTCGAGCTTTTGTAATTTAGTTGTGTTCATTCGGTAAGGTGCCCTTGACACTAGTTCAGCTCTGGGTAGTACGTCGATAGAAAAGTAAAACTTCCTTTTAGGGGGGTAAGCCGGGTAATTCCTCTAGAAATACATCCTTGAATTCTATTTTAAGAAAGGGGTATTTTCAAAGGTTGGGGTATTTTCCTCTTTTCCTTCATCAATTTCAAGCATATAGATTAGGCCTCCTCTTCTTCTTTCCTCCTTTAATTGCATGGCTGATATGGTTTCTATATTAATGGGGTTAAACTTTCGTTGGATTTTGACCCCTTTTCCCGCATCATCCAAACATTCAACAACTTTATTATAGCAATCTACATTAGCTTGATGGTCTGTTAACCAACTCATTCCAATAATTACATCATACAATCCTGGGGGTGCCACATAGAGGTCTACCCTTATTCAAACTCGGGAAATTATACCCTTACCCTCGACAACACTTAGTTACTTCCCTAGCCATTCTAGGGTTTTACCTGAAGTTAAATTATGTAGTTAGTTATTGATTTAAGATTTTAAGATTTAATTTCTACCATTACAAAACATTCCCTTAGTTGTGTAAATTGAAGTGAGCACAAGGCCTAGATTTGAACCTTTGCTCTGATACTACATGTAATAACCCACCATAATTAACCCAAAAAAAATTGACCATTCTTTTTTTTTGTTTAATTTAATAATTTGTGTTTGATTCAATTGCATACTCTGGGCATCCATCCATTTGGATTAGGCATTCATCCATCCGAGATGAGCATCTAACCATATGGGTTAGGCATCTGTCCATACAGGACATAAGATTTCATCTATCCAATACGGGATAGGCATCTACCCATACAGGGTAGGCATCTATCCAATCAAGATTGGAGGTGCTCTGGTCAGAGACTTAGACTCATCGAGACCATTCAGGTCCTAAAACACTCACTAAGTACTACACTCTTCTAACAAAAGTGCACCAAGGTCGCCGTCCTTAGGAGCAATTTAAATAACATAATACAAGCTTGAATTCTACCTCAGAATTTGGCTTAAAGCCTCGGGAAGTCAAGCGAATCCATACGGGATTCCTTCTGAGTATGCATTGAATTACTCTCTCCATTTTATTATACTTATCTTTCAAATTACTACTCAATCCTTCATTACCAAGCCTAGACCCCACCCACGAACGCCTGAGTATTGGGGACAAGTTCGTCCCAAGACTGCCTACATACCTGTTTCGGCAGGGGATCAAGGTGTAAAGTATGTAGTTCTATTTTCTACTCTATGGTTTGATGTAAATTGATTAGTGGGTACTCAACCCTTTCTAAGGTCAATGTCCCAAATAGTTTCTCTACAATTGCTACCCACGGTGGTAGCACTTAAACAAAGGCTCAAGATGGCCTATTGTTTGTGGCCTAAAACAACTACATCCTAACACCTATCATAAGCGTCACCCTTGACCAAATTATCAATCACCAATATCTCTTCAAGATTAAATTTCATAAAAGCATTTTACTTAATCAACCCTAAAGGGGGTTTACTATGGTTTAACTCAATGGATGTAAAATCATTTAAGGATTATCTTGTTAGATTATCAATCCAAGAGGGATTACCCACCCCATTGATTTTAACTTCCAAGTGTTCCTTATTACTCCCTGACGATTTATAGGGACGATGCCACAGATGTCATTGATGCAGCTTTATTAGGCATTAAGTGCAGTAGTTCAACACGATAGCATTACCTGTAAGCGTGACCTAGAGGCACTGTATATACCGAACACTGCTAGGTTTTGGTTTTCATCTTCCTTTATCTAGTTTTCTAACTAAGAGCTATGAAAACATCATACTTGAAAACAATTACTTAATTGAACATGTATAATTTAATTAATTGAAATAACTACCTGATGAATCGCATAGAATAAAAACCATAACTAACTTACTTATTATTCGAAACTTGAAATATAACTTGCGTAAAAATGACAATTATAAAACTTGCATATCAATAATTAAACGTGTGACTTGCACGAAGATGAAGAAAATGTAACTTTGTCATTAATAAATTTAAATAAAGTATAAGTAATTCGCATGAAGCAAGGGTGGCGTAAGTTACATGCAAGGTTGAGAAATGTGTTGATTTATACCACGCGAAAAATCACTTGTAGAGCCACTGGTCCCAAAAATAGCAACTCGCTTAGACATTTGGTTCGAACTATATTAATATGAATTAATTGCTATATGCCAACTAAGTGCCCCAATGGATCTTAATAGATTGAATGATTCTAATTATAACATTTGATATAATATAATTTACAATTATAAAATTTACTATAGATAAATTAAGTATGAATTTACTACACAATAATCCCCAATATCTATAAATTTTTCAAAGTTAAATTTAATAACTTAAAGTTTATACTAAGGAAAAAAAATTAACAATTTATATATTTATATTTATAAAAAAACCTAAAAAAAAAAATATATTAAAAAAAGGGAAAGATAGGCGAATTTTTTTGTTTAATGGTTAGTGGGGAGTGGGACCCACAGGTCCCATCACCACTGCGGGTCTGCGGAAGCAGGCCCGCAGTGATGAGGGGACCCCGTGGTGCCCTCCACTACCTTGTGGCCACTACCATGACAGTGTCCGTAGGGGAAGTGGAGGGTACCACTTCCCCGACGGTTACAATAACCGCCTCCCCCATGCACGTCGCTTGATATTTTTCGAAATGATTTTTGAGAACATGTCGTTTGCTAAAATATAATCACTTTGCAACATTTAATATATTTTATCATTTGAAATATATATATATATATATATATATATATATATATATATATATATATATATATATATATGGTTTACATTCCCAATTATTTAATGATATATAAACAAAAAGAGTATTTATGAAAATAAGAACATGAATAAAATAGATAATCAAGTTATCGTAGAGGTAGCTAATTGTTTTAAATCGACTTCACAAGAAATGAAAATAGAGAGATTTGCTTCAGCAAATAAAACAGATAATTAGAAATTAATTTCATAGGAAATAAAAATAGAGAGAGATTTGCTTCAGCAATAAACAGATAATTAGAAATTGATTTCACAGGAAATAAAAATAGAGAGAGATTTGCTTCAGCAATAAACAAATAATTAGAAATTGATTTCACAGGAAATAAAAATAGAGAGAGATTTGCTTCAGCAATAAACAGATAATTAGAAATTAATTTCATAGGAAATAAAAATAGAGAGAGATTTGCTTCAGCAATAAACAGATAATTAGAAATTGATTTCACTAGAAATAAAAATAGAGAGAGATTTGCTTCAGCAATAAATAGATAATTAGAAATTGATTTCACAGGAAATAAAAACAGAGAGAGATTTGCTTCAGCAATAAATAGATAATTAGAAATTGATTTCACAGGAAATAAAAATAGAGAGAGATTTGCTTTAGCAATAAACAGATAATTAGAAATTGATCAGATTTCCACAGAGGATTATTCACAGAGAAATATATTCCTCCATTGCAACTAATATTCATAGAGAGAAGTGTATAACCCGATAAAAATATTCATGAAATCAAATGAGAATAAGGAATTACTCATAGAGATAAATAACATAGAGGATTATTCACACAGAAGTATATTCCTCCATTTCAACTAATATTCACAGAGAGAAGTATATAACCAGATAAAAATATTCATGAAATCAAATGAGAATAAGGAATTATTCACATAGATGAATAACACAGAGGATTATTTTCAGAGAGAAATGAATACATGAGATTTATATCTTATTATCAGGCATTTTCTGTTCATAGGGAAGTAAGATTTTTAATGTAAGAAAAGAATTACATTTAAATTTCCAATCCAATAAATGAAATAGAGAGAAGAAAAGCAAGATCTGATATTTTCTAAAACAAATAATAAAGCTATCTTTCACATGCAAGAAAGATCTGATATTTCTTCTCTAAGGAAAAATTAAACAAATAAATAAGCTATCTTTTCAATATTATCACAAAAGAAAATTTTATAAAGAAAAATCTAGAAGCTATGTTTTTAGATAATACCATTTTCTCATATGGGAATGTGAAATAACAAGAGGAGAACCTAGCTGATTGAAGTTTGATGTTGAATCCAACCTTCTATCTATCCTCCTTAGATCCTTCCTTGCCACTTGAGAGAAATCTTTCAAACAATAATTTAACAAATCGTGCAACGAAAATGAGACTACCAAGAAAATCCTACTACTAAAAACTTGGGAAATTTTCTTCAAAACATAATCAACTCCCTTCTTTGAAACTTGCATACAATTTTATAAGAAAAATCCCTCAATTCCATTATCTAGAGAATTTAATTAAAAAAAGAGATTCTTTTCCAATATTGGACTCATGCAAATTGATTAAAAACTTAGTGGGGGAGTTACATGCAAGGTGGTGGAGATTCCTCCAGAAGCTTCTAATTCCTCCTACAACATGTGCCATAATTGGGAGTGGGAAAAATAAATAAAAATAAAAATAATGCCTTTGAATTATACTCTCCAAGTGTGTGTGTGTGTGCTTGTTATTACTATTTTATATTATTTATTCAATCATTTTAAATAGCTTAGCCAAAAATATAATAGAATTGTATTTAAATCAAAAAGTGATAAAGGAGGGTTGTGACATAGAGTGCAGTAGATAAGTTAGAATATGTAATGTTATGAGCATGAAGCTTTGAAAATGTGAAAGGTGAATAATGCAGATGTGTAAGCTGTTGTCAAAAACAAAAGATAGATCACTAGTCATGTGAAGAAAACATAAGTGTTGAAGCCGCTATAGAGGACTAAATTGGATGGAAGTAGAAGTCAACAAACAAAAGGCAGTGAAAAAGATATTCATAGAAATTGAACAAGGATTGAAGCAAGAAAAAGTTTGGAGCAGATCGCTAAACAAGAAATAGTTGAGTATAGCCACAATTGTTGGATGAAAGGTTTGATGCTTGTATTTTTAAGTGTGTTTGAAGATCAAGAAAATTTTATTTTGTTGTTTTGGGATTAATTTTATTTTTGGTAAAATGTTATATAGACTCAAAAGATCTTCTTGAGCAAAGGGTGTCCTGGTATGTTTTGTGTTGTTCATTTTAAAGTTGGATTAGTTGATGGTTGAAAGTTTGGGAAGGGTGCCTAAGTATGTGTCTAGGTTGAGAGAGAGTGAAAGATTGTAGGAGAGCATGTTTACTATTTGTTGAACAATGTAAGAAAGAGTAGTGATAAAAGAGACCAAAGGAGGATATTAGTTGTCAAAAGTCATAAAAAGATCAAGGAAGTTATCAACAGATAATGAAGAAATATTGTTGAATGTAGCAACATTCTATAATTTGTGTAAGCATGTTTGATGCCAAAAGAGCCCACTGAATTTGAGATCCCCAAGCACTAGCAATGTAACTCCGTGGGAGGTGTTGATAGAACAAGTGAATCACACTTGAACATATGATGGACTGGTTGCTAGAAGGGCTAGAGCTCATGGTTAGAGTATCCCAACAGGATCATGAGATTTCCTAGGTTTGATCTCTAGTATTTGAAGATGTCGAAGCATCAAAGAATGAAGTCAAAAACAATTTAGAATTGGTAGTTGTGATTAAGGAGAAGTGTTGGAAATAATCCCAACTACCCATGACTAACCTGTCCTATCTCATCTCCTTCGTATGCCCATCATATCTCTTTATCCATTTAGTGATTTCTTCTAACTTCCAAATTTTTGATTGCAACACTCAAATGACTGTCTTTGATTTCTGTGATCTCGTCTATTTTCAAATTGCTTTGGTGGTGGCTTCTACTTCCATCAAAACATCCAAATCAATACATCATACAGATAGTGGAGCTTCAACTACTCAAAGATGACTTGATTCTATAAAGACTAGTAACTCAACGATAGAACACTCTAATAACAAATGGAATGTCCTAAATTTATATCTTAACTAATCCATTAAAAACTCACACACTTTGCAAACTGACCTCTAGATTAGAATACCATAAATTACAACTTCTTTGCTTTCCCTAAAACAAAATCCATTTCCAGAAATGTTGTCTCCAACTTTGGACATAATGTTGAAGATACCTATGAGGCAGGCATTGAAATCTACTCTGACACCTGGCATGTATTTGTCCCATATCGGGGTAGCTTGGAAGATATCGACCAAAGAGATATTTTGTCTCTTTCAGCATGGACCATTATGTTGCACCTCTCTCTCCGGCCATGCACAATTCTATGGTTCCTCTTCCTCTCTCCTCGTTACTCCATTCCGCCTAGGCTCTTCCTTTAAATTATGTGGCAGTTCCAGTTACCATGTCTAACAAAATTCCTCTCTATTCTATGCCCCCTCACCTCTCCTTACGCATTGATGGGCATCAATATCTTTTTCAATAGCTCTTATTTTCGCAAGAAGTCTTGACTGCAGAGATGCACGGCTGGATTGAATATACAGATATGACCTCCCGACTCTATCTTTCCATACTAAGACTATCCCTCTTGTCCCTTCCGTTTATTTCTTTTCATTTTATTTTAATTAATATTTTATCCATTTAATATGCAGTCGAAGGGGCCGATGGTGGGATGTGACAAAACCCTCCTTTTATAAATTGTACCTGTTTACTAAGCCCATTAACTTATCTGAAGAGCAATATAATAATTCTGTTTAAAAAACAAACATCTTGATCATGTGACACAAATTTCCAGCAATTTTTATTCGGTAAAAATATTTCAAACAAAATCAGAAGCGAAACAATAACCATGAATAATGGCAAGAAAAATTACTTTGGGTTTTAGTGGTACAATTTCAAAGTAATACCTAATTAACAGTTACGTATAGATGCAATGATTGTCTTACTGTTTCACATCATAATATACAAGAATGGGGCTGCGCACACTGTAATTGCCAAAGCTCCAAGTCAGTGCACCTGATAGTAAAGCGTAATTATCTGGTATGACTTGACTTTCAATTTTTACATTGTATGACATCTTCTGGTTGGAGGACGTGAAAGTGAGTGTATCTGGTTCCACTGTCACGTTCATTCCAAAGGGTGCATCTATTTTGACTTCATATGTAGATTTTGCAGGTCCCACATTTGTAACAGTTCTTGGAAATTGAGCCAAAAAGGGCTCGCTTGCATTGCTAATAACCATTATGGAAGGATAGTTAAGTTCCCATACTCCTTGTTTAGATAATTTTGAAGAACAGCTGATAAATTCTCCTGTCAGCAAACGTAAAGATGTTTCATTGTATCCTTGGCTACATAGCATGTTGATATAAGAATTTGCATCGGTGTCATAGACAAGCCCTGGATTGATGGCCTTCAGGGGATTAATCTGCCCTGCACCATATCCTAATTCTGCAGCTTCATTGCCGTCTAGTGTTGCATCTAATGCTGATGCTGCATGACAAATGAAATTGTGTCAAGAGTTAAGTAAAGATAAATGAATTTAATACAATTTTTGGGTATTTGAATCGATATCCACCTGTGGTCATGAGAGCGGATTTAATAGCAGCAGGAGACCAGTCAGGATGAAATGACTTGACATAGGCAGCTGCTCCTGTGGCATGAGGACATGACATGGATGTTCCGGAGATGATACTGAAATCCACTACTCTTTTGTCCAAAGGATCTATGCTCATTGGTGCAACTTTTGACCAAGCCGCTAGAATATCTACACCAGGTGCGGTGATATCAGGCTGTCAAGGAATTATAATATGAATGGATTTGTTTAATAGTTAACTATGAGCAATTCAAGTCCCTTGTAAACGAATTTTCAAATTCCAATCAGATATTTGAGTTTTCATACCTTTAGAAGATCTGGCGTGATTTTGCTAGGACCTTTAGATGAGAATGAAGCTGTTATAGGTGCAGGTGAATCATTCCCAGCCACACTTTTTGCTATACTTGCAATAGGAGACCTATTAAAATGTACAAGAGTTAAAGCATAAAACGTTTCTTAAAGCATGGTTTTATTCAGAGTTTTCATTTTTTTATTCAACTACCCATGTTAGAGGTTTTGATTTCAGTTTTGATTTTTATTTGTACCATAGATATAATCATTCTAAATGTCAGTACTTGTACAATTTTTCAGTAATCTTGAATAGGGGATGTAATTCTTAATAACTGGGATGACCATACGGCTGAGTACTCCCATACACTAGAACAACAACTCTAATCTTAAAGGGCCCATCTGCAACCATCATCATCCTAAACTGCAAGTAATGTTAGTAGTGAGATGTAGAGTTATAAAACATATAATCAATATTACACTTATATTTTAAAGGCAGCTTACTAATTCATACTAAAATAATTGTAAAAAAATAATTATATTTAGATGATCATTTACCACCCTATCCAATCCTGAAAAATCTTTCTAAACTTAGTTTAATATAGCAATCCCCATTTCACAATATAAAAATTCTAAAATTTTGAAACTTTCCTAGATATCCTAGGCGACTTTCTACTCAATCAAATACATCTTTAATGGAGAGAAAAGTAATTCATTTCATTGGTCAACCCATTTACCTTGTAGAATTGATGTAAGATCTGACAACCTCTCCCTGCTTGCGTGAAATAACTGTGGCAGGGACCATGAACGAGAAAGCAGTATCATTCATTGGATCGTACATTATTATGGCACCTGCCCCTCCAGAGACATACACTCCACCATCTGGCAGATCACCGGGGCTTGATAAGTAGCAAACGACTATTTTTCCTTCGACTATACTGGGGTCCAGAGAATATAACCCGCAACCACTGATCAAATTCACAATTAACAAATGGAGAGCTTTGAGTTCAACAAAATGAACAAATATAATTGAAGTAATTCTTAATCAATATCATGTGATTTTGTTACGCATTTCACCTGGAGTCCTCTGAAGAAAAACCACCAGAAACATTAGCAGCATCTCCTCCATATACTAAAGGATACCAAGGCTGCTCCATTATGAATGTGTTTATAGCATGCCCCTACGTCACCATAAACTCAACACATTAGAACTTTGACCACTTAATATCAGTGGAAACAATGATATGCTCAATTTACCTCGAAAGACATCTGATTTCCCAAAGTAAGTTCTGATTTGAACTGGCGATCAATGGTGCTTGCAGCCACTGTCAGAGACCAGGGGGAAAAGTTGCAAACAGATCCCTCAAGGGCATCGTTACAAGCAGAATTTGATGTTAAGATTCCTCTCTTCATAGCATGGAATGCTCCTATTGCAATGCTATCTTCGAAGTAGTCAGGTGGGGGAAGGAAGCCTCCAGTTGAATAACCAATTGAAACAGAAATGACATCCACACCATCATAGATTGCATCATCAAACGCTGCAAGGAGATCTACATCGCTGCAAGAAAGTGACCAACAAGCCTTGTACATAGCAATCCTTGCACTTGGTACTCCTCCACGTACATTTCCTTGGGCTAGTCCAAAGAGGCTGGCATTTCTGACAATGCTTCCAGCAACTGTGGAGGCGGTGTGTGTTCCATGGCCATCTGAATCTCTTGGAGAGAGGAACTCGCCGGCAGGTAGTGGAGATGTAAAGCCTCTATAATAAAAGCGTGCACCTATTAGTTTCCTGGGAAACAGTTAAAACTCAATTGTCAGCATGGCAAAAAATTAAAAAAAAAAAATTTCTGCACTAGTGTTTCTGAATGGGAAATGGATTTAGTTCTAAAAGTAGAACGAATGAGTGTTTACTTATTGCAGGCTTTAAAGTCGGGTGTTGTCTCGCACAGTCCCCTCCATTTTGAGGGAATGGGACCCAATCCCGCGTCATCGAAACTTTCTGATTCCGGCCATACCGCTACACGCAAATTGGGTCAGAAATTTTTTCAGAATTAATATGGGAAATATGCAAAACCATTATACTGTCTCTTCTGTGGTACCAATGAGGCTTCTATTGTTTTACTTTTACCTGAATCTAGAACGCCAACAATTACGTCACTTTGATATTCCAAATAATTGGTTTGCTGAGACAGAGGAAGTCCCACAAAATCCCATGATCTACTTGTCAAGAGTTGAGCCTTTTTGCTTTTAAACACCGAAACTACACCCTCTGTGCCTATAATTCTTAAACAAGCACGACATTGGTCAATATTGAAACATGTCTCCTACATAGAGCAAGGAGTGCAAATATACAGCTTGCATAAAGGAATTTATCAATTCAAAAAATTTGTTGTCCACCATTATGGTATGTCGACAGCATTCTAATAATTCCTACAATTAGTTTGGGTAAATACGGCGCAATCTTACTTGCGAGATGTTGGACATGAGATGAAGAAAGCCAAGCCGCGAATCCATTAAAGCTCTTCCAATAACTATGAACCAAAGATTCATGTGCTACCTCATGGCTTAACAAGTATATTGAAAATATTTAAATTAGAAAAATAGCTCTTCTTTAGAAGGACAGAGTGGACATACAGAAGGAGGAATTATATAAAAACCTTCCAGGTACAGGATGAAGCAATAAAACGTGGGATGCAGTCGCCGCTGTTTGGGAATAATCTGGGGATGGAACATCACCCATGTACACAATGTAAAGCTGATTTGGCAGAGAATAAAATGTTAGTCATTAATAATTCAAACAGAGGGAGATGAAGTTATTTACTATATAACATAGAGTTGGTAGAAGGAGAAGGGTAAAGATATTACCTTTACATTCAAGTGTTGAGAAGCAGAGGTGCAGAGGCTGAGGAGAAAAATGAAGGGAAACACAAGATGAGAGATGCCTGTGGCTGCCATTAAGAGGTTAGTAATATTTTGACTCTATCAAAATGCAATGGAACAACCTATGTATTTATTAAATTCTGGTGTTTAATAAATAAATATAACATTGGCGTTTCACAGATATTAATGAAAAACAACAATAACAGATGCAGCATTTGCCGTTTTCTTCTTAGTACAAGTTTTGAGAAGGCGTCAAGGCTAAAACCATCGATTGAATCGGAAGTCGGATGTATTTATACCCGCCTTTAGCGCATTCTTAAATACTATAAAATCCACACAAATTGTTCGAATTTGAACTAAAATTTAATATAAAGGTAACTCTATATTTTTAACAAAGGATGACCACTACGGACTAATCTCTTTGCGAATTCGATGATCCCCAAGGGATAAGGTGTTAAAAGAGTTTTTGGGAAGAATTAAGAGGATAATTAATACGTAAGTTTTTAAAGATATATGAGAATTAAAATTTTTATATGTAAAGAATAAGTATACAAATTTTTAAAAAAGGCTAGTTTTAAAAAGTTTTGAATTTTTAATATTGATGAGAATATATTTAGTATTAAGATTGAACAAATAATCAAATAGTTATTATATGAAATACTAGTGTAAAGATTAAAAATAATTATATATTTAAAATTAGTAGCACAAAGACAATCATATTACAGGAATTGAATGAATTGTGGCAAAAAAAAATGAGATAAGCAAGTGGCATAAAAATTGAAGCGCTTCAAAGAGTTCTAAACTCTAAAAACATCATTGCCCTTTAAATCATCGATGTAAATTTCTTTCCTAACTACTCTCCCTTCTTTAACTATTGAATCTAAACCAAAAGATACAGGACCACCTTGTGGGCTCAACTCAATTTTTATTTTCATTGCTTGGCAATGGTAAGATGAAAGGAGGATGAATTGTCCACATAGATGTGATCTCATTTACCTTCTAGCAAGGACCCTATGACCCACCTCTAATACCTTCCCCCTTTCTACAAACCTCCACATAATCCCTCAACTTTGAGGAAGCCTATTAACAAAAAATATAGGGATAAATACTTGAGTTTTGAACGTCAAAGAGCTTTTGATGTTGTAGTCTTTATCCCAAATTTGGTCCATTTAAGGTGAACATAGAACTAATTCCAGACAGAAGATATCTTAACTTAAATAGAAGAGTAAGAACACATACAACACCTTATGCTCTATGGCTTTGATTCAGCAAGATGCAGTGTTAATCTCTAGATGTCTATCTATGGTACCTTCTTTGCCAATATCATCTCCCCTTTAAAACATTGACTTGTCCTCAAGTCAATTTTTTCATGTTATAAGTATGTCCTTGTATATGTCTTGGAGGCTATCAAAATTATTTTCACACTAATTTATGGCCAACTGTAGCTAGTAGATGTGGATGTGGGGCTACAACAATTGTTACTCTAATTATAGAACTGTGGTGGGTATTTAAGGAGTTTGGAAGAATTGTTGTGTATCTAAGTACATTGAAGATATGAGCCAACCATAAATTAACAACCTCCCATAGCCAATGAAACTGGTGCCAAGTCTTATCCTTCTACTCTTCTAATTGTTGGTATTGGCCATGTAGGGTATTTATGTCTACCCAATCCTTCTCATCTAGATCTTCTAATGCATCATAGCTACTTGATTTTTGGATGATCTATAGCTCTAGATTATCCACCTATGCCTTGAGTAGAGCTACTATCAATGACCATTATAAAAATAACTAATATAACCTACTCACATCTCTTTCAATATCCTCCATTGTATTGATTTGGTTTTCCAATGACAAGAAAGTAGTTGTACACTTTTTCCTTTCATCATCTATTATAGCCTTGGTAAGCTTGATAGTTACATTATTTCTTAGAGTATCCTTCTATAGTGTGGTATCCTTGAGGAAGTTTCCTCTATTAGGATTCTTAACCTCACTAGTAGTGGCTATGATATGTCCCCTTGAATTAAATTCTAAAGTTGTTGGATTAAATTCACATTATTATTTTATCTTCCTTCATGATATATGGCTTTTTTATTTTGATGGGTTTTTAATAAGTTTTTGTAACGTTTGATAGTTAATATGTAACTTAAATAAATATTACAAATATAAAAGATATAATAGAGTAAATGATATGCATATAATAAAATATTTTTTAAATAAAAGTTAGAATTTGTGTTCATTTGTGTTATGAAAGAATACATGCAATGGAAATAGCACAAAGAAGACGGATACATGTTAAGGATATCAAGGAAGATGGAGCAGAAATGGTAAGTTGGGTACATGAAGAATTTGAAGGTGAAGTGGACCAAGGAGGATAGATTTTTTAAAGAAGTACACACGATAAACAATACACCAAGATTGGACTCCCAAATATAATGAAAGTCTAAATATATAATGTATATAGATAGATAAATGACATTATTGTTATATATGAGAGTAACATTATTTATAAATAATGTATACATTGTTTCCATTCTTAACCAGCTTTGAATCTTTCTTCTATGCTTTTACACCTCATCCTATTTCTTTAAACAAAGAATTTTAGTAAACAAAATCAAAGATAGTTGATTGTGTGGCTACTGCAAGTATAATTGGATCTTGCAAGGCTATTCTTGGTCTTTGAATATCAACCACATTATGTTGCATGTTAAGATAACCGGTGAAAAACTAAGAGGGCGGGCGAGGGGGGGGGTGGTGAATCAGTTGTTAACAGATTATGAAAATTTAAGCACACAAACCTTTTACCAGAATGCATAAACCAAATATCAGAATAATAGATATATCAATTAAGCACAGACATAAACCATAAAAAAAATACCATGCATCCACAAAACATAACACCAAGATTTGTACGTGGAAAACCTGATAAAGAGAAAAACCATGGTAGGAAGCCTACCCACAGTCAAATAATACTTCTGCAGTAAGTATGTGATTACAATAAGGGGCCTGCACATGCAAGAAGGTCAATAGCCTAGAGTGCACTGCTCATCACAAAGGACTCTCACTGATTACAAAAGAAACCTAGACTACAATCTAGAAATAAGAATGAACTGCAAGAATAGCATCTCCTATGCCTGACTACAATTTTAGTTAAGCTCAATGTCAGAGGTCTAAAACCTCTTACACAAACTCAATTCGATCACCTATGATTGACCAAATCCTCTCCATATGATTACCAACCCAGTACCTAAACAATTAGGTCGGCCACCTAAAAGATGATACAATAAATCCATTACATAAACCTGCAAACCAAAGATAATCCAAGTCGACCTAAGAATAAAACAACATTAACCAAACAATAAATCCAACCAGTAATGCATTAGGAGAATCCACCAAAACGTTACATAAACCGGTCCATAACCTAGCAGAATAAAGCTGGACCTAAAATAGGTCGCCATTAACCAAATCAAATAACACCATCACACATGTTAACCATCAGCATCCTGAAAACCTTCTAGAAGCTGCACCACCACCACTTATCAAATTCATCAAAAGATCTTCAATAAAGCTCTGCCGGTAGAACCCTTACTGGTAACCAAAAGTCTTAGTAGAACATATGATAGCTTTCGGATCACCATATCCCAAACCAACTGAATGTGACAAGCATCTGAACCACATGAATGACCGAACCAAACCAATTCCACCAATCGAAATATACCAGAGACAAATCTCTTGATCATCATGAAAGTCAAACCACTCTACCGGAATCCAGTAGACAACCAAATAAGCTAGTGTTGACATCAATGACAAACATCAATGCAACACATAATCAATTCCTCCAAATTGCCAACATTGCCTACTATGCAAGAAATTGAATCTTTTTGGATAGATAAATTGGGATTGATAAAAAAGTCAATAGAAGATGTTTGTGAAAATTTTGAGCTTGCTTGAAAATCTATAATTCTATACTCAAATTCCTCTTTCCATAGCTCCAAGTTAATGCACCTATAGCAAAAACAATTCGTATGTCAAATGCTTGGAAATTGTCTACTTTGTTTTTTTCATTGAAATTTTAATTCTAAATAAAATTCTATACCTTTGAAGGGCAAAAGAATAGAATAGTTTGTAGCCTTAATCCAACCATTTTGGGTACAACCTAATGAAAGTAGTTAAGATCTGTAACTCTTGGCCTTGAAAGGCACTTCAATGTTAGAAAAGTAAATTGGACCAATCTCCAAAAATAGAGCGAAAAAATAGAAGTCTTACACAATTGCACTTTACTTATAAGGTTTGAGATGTATATGACCTTTCTTGCTAGACAATTTATAAAGTCGAATATTTTTAATAATCTTATTTTCTCTTTATTTATATTCTCCTAAGTTGTTATAAATAGCAAGTCTTGTGATTTGTTCATATTTATGAATGTTAAATATTTTGAAATTTGATGTCTTAGCATCTTTCATTTATTTCTTATGATCACCCTCAACATAAACACCATTCATTAGAGGTGTTCAACATTTTAGATGTGTAAAGTAGAGATATATTCTAAAGATTTTCGAGCCCATCAAGTGTACATGCACTCCTTTACATATTATTAACAAGAAATTTGAATATCTATAAACAATTCTAAAGAAAAAAAAAAATTAAACCATCTAATAATCAAGAATATGAAAAAAACAAAACTAATTACTACAAGTTTAAAAACAAATAAATCAGCATTTTTAATATAATATTCAAAAATTTGCAATCAATATTTATTTATAATAATCTTTTTAATTAATGATTAGTCTTTCAAAGATATTATGAATAGACACTAGTTTTATTAGACATTTTTCTGTTTACCAAGACTGTTAAATTATCTGAAGAACTCTATGATAATTCTGTTCAAACAGTTCGCGTTGATCATTTGAGACAAATTTCTAGCAAGTTTTTGTTTCTAAAAATCATTACAACAAAAGCAGAAGCAAATCGACAGCTATGAATAACGAGAAGGAAATTTAATTTGGGTTTAGTGGCACAATTTGGAAAGTAAATTTGCCCAATAAATAGTTACTCATAGATGCCATGATTATATTGGTGTTTCATATTATAATATACAACAATGGGGCTGCACACACTGTAATTGCCATAGCTTCAAGTTAATGCACCTGTAGCAAATCGTAATCATTTGGTAAAACTTGACTTTCAATTTTTAGATTATATGACAACTTCTGTTTGGAGTAGGTGAAAGTGAGTGTATCTGGTTTTGTTGGGTATATGAAGTCCAACAGTCACATGGTTGTTTGTCTTTCTGAGAAGACTCTTCATTTCATATTTGATATGTTTATATAAATGGCTGTGTGTAGCCCATATATGATGTACTATGTAATTGGATATTGGTTAATAAGAATTCTCCCTGTATTTTTTGTGGACGTAGCCATTTAATGGTGAACCACGTTAATCTTGTGTCTTGAGTTCTTTGTTGTGTCTATTATTCTTTCTGCTGTTTTGTGTTCATTATTATGTGTTTTCTTTGCTCATTTTAAAACTAACAATTGGTATCAGAGTCACGGTTGGCTTGAGCAGAGATCGGATCCGATTGGATAGTTGATCCTAGAGTTGGGTGCTTTTATGTTATCAATAAACAAACTAGAGTTTCAGATGATGAGGCCGAATCAGTCATCAAAATTTTTTTTGGCAGTCTAGACTCGATAGAGAGTGATGTCCAAGTGTAGGTTGAAACCAAATGTCATTGGTGGGATGGCTGGAAAAAGGAGGAGACTTTGGCTGAAGAAGAAGAGGGTGTGTTGTATTCATTGTTTGAAGAATAGACTAGTTTGTTTCCCTTCCAAGATGAGGAGGATGCCTCCCGGGGTGAGGAGGATGTAGTCTTGAATCTAGCGAATGAGGATGACCCTGAAGAAGAACAAGTAGATTGCAAAAGTGATGATTTAATGTTGCAGATTGTAGCAGTGGAGGCAAAGTGCAATGCATTTATTGTAGGTACTGCACAAGTTTTCCGCACAAAATACAACAAATTCATTCAGTGAGGCAATCATGAGAATTGGGAGTGACATTTGTAGGCTATTCACACCTATAGGAGAGTTTTATATTTGGGCATAAAAATCTGATAATGATGATCTAGATATTCTATTACGGGGGAGCACAAGAGCAAGAGACTTTGATGGAGGAGTGTATTATGCATCAAAAGATAGTAGTGTTCCTGATTATGGATTACCAGATGAAGTAGTTAGAGAATATGTTCTTAACTCCGATCTGACTTGGAGAAGATTAATTCACACTGTTCATGAACAGAGTTTGGCGATATTAAAATCTTCTCAAGAGCTGGTTGTAGTATGAGCCTTGGAATGGAGATGTAGGGAATGTTACAGGCTATGCTGGTTGGACTTCACGGGGGAGATTGTTGGGTATATGAAGCCCAATAGTCACATGGTTGTTTGTCTTCCCCAGAAGACTCTTCATTTCATATTTGATATGTTTATATAAATGGCTATGTGCAGCCCATACATGATGTACTGTGTAACTGGATATTGGTTAATAAGAATTCTCCCTATATTTTTGGTTGATGTAGCCATTTAGTGGTGAACCACGTTAATCTTGTGTCTTGAGTTCTTTGTTGTGTCTATTATTCTTTCTATTGTTTTGTGTTCATTATTATGTGTTTTCTTTGCTCGTTTTAAAACTAGCAGGTTTCACTATTATGTCCATTTCAAAGGGTGCGTCTATTTTGGCTTGGTAAGTAGAATTTGCGCATTTGTAACTATTTCTGGAAATTGAGCAAAAATGGGCTCACTTACATTGCCAATAGCCATTATAGAAAGATAGTTAAGCTCCCATACTCCATTTTTTTGATAAATTTGAAGAACAGATAATGAATTCTCATGTCAGCAAATGTAAAGGTGCTTTATTGTATCCTTGGGTACATAGCATATTCATCTAAGAATTTACGTCGGCATCATACACAAGCCTCAAATTATAAGATGTTTTCCTATTTACCAAAACTGTTAAATTATCTAAAGAGGACTATGATAATTCTGTTCAAAATAGTTCATGTTGAACATTTTAGGCAAATTTCTAGCAATTATTCGTTCCTAAAACTTATCACAACAGAACTAGAAGCAAAATGAACACTGATTAACGATAGGGAAATTTAGTTAGGGTTTTAGCACCGCAATTTTGAAGTGATCCCTAATGAATTGGTACTCATAGAAGCCATGATAAACTTAATGTTTCACATAATATTATACAACAATTGGGCTATGCACATTATAATTGTCATAGCTGTTGGAATGTGAAGTCAATTAGGACTTTACTTTCATATGTGTCATACAAGTTGTCTTCAATTAGGACTTTTCTCCTCTATGTGTCATACATGTAGTTATGTGAGTCGTACTTACTATATTTAGTAAGTTGTCTCAAACTAGGACTCTGTAGCTCAGTTATGTTGACTTAGTAAATTATTAAGTGAATCATAGGAGAATCAAGTTGGACTCTATATGTGTCAACCTTGTAGATGATTGAGAGCCACATATAGGCTTAGTCAATAATATGACTATAGTGGTGGCATTAGAAGGGTTAGAGGTGCAAATTTGAGAACTTAATTATAGCATCAAGTTTCTCAAATTTGTATATATATAGAGTAGATTTCCCTCTTTTGAAAACAAGGCGAGAATAGTTTTTTAGATTGTTGTAACTTGTAATTCTTGAGAATCAATATGAAAGAAAAAATTTGCTCATGGTTTTTTACTGGTATGTTTTTACCAAGTTTTTCCACATAAATATGTGTGTTATGTGCTATTGTTCTTCTATGTAAATTTTCTGCGCTTGTTATTTTTCTTACAATTGATATCAGAGCTTAGGTTATTTGTGTAGAAGTTGTTTGTTTCTAGAAGTGAGAAATGGCTGGAAATAGTGTTACCAGATTTGAGGTACATAAGTTTGATGGTTCGAATTTTCCTCTATGGAAGCTTAATATTCAAGCTTTGTTGGTGAAGGATGGATGTGACAGAGCTCTTAAAGGAGTATCATCAAAACCTGCAAATATCAGCATGGGAGATTAGAATACCATGCATAGTGTGGCTAGAGCAACAATCCAGTTATCTCTAGAAGATTCAGTTATGTTCAATGTTGCAGAGGAGAAATCTGCTCATGAATTGTGGAATAAGCTTGCAAATTTGTATGAGATGAAGTCATTAGCAAACAAAATTCTTCTAAGGAGATAGTTGTATAATTTGAGGATACATGACAACTCATCTGTCACAGATCATCTGAACAATTTCAACACACTAACAAGCAAATTGGCTTCAGTGGGTGTGAAAATCGATGAAGAAGATAAGGTAGAAATATTACTTTGCTCCTTGCCAGATAGTTGGGATCACTTGGTTATGGCTCTCAGTAATTCTGCACCAAGTGGGAATCTTGTCTTTGAGGATGTGGTGGCTTCTTTAATCTCTAAAGATTCAAGGTGGAAGAAATCTCAAGAATCTTCTTCTAATGAAACCCTTGTTGCAAGAGATAGAACTTGGGAAAGAGAAAATATTGAGTGTGAACAAACCAGGTCCAAATCAAAGGGGCAAAAAAAGGTGAAATGCTGGAACTGTGGCAAGAATGGACATGTCCATAAGGATTACAGGCTGCCAAAAGCATCCAAGGAGAAACCTAGTACAACTGCATCTGAGGCAAACACTACTGAAGTTCAAACACCATTGGAAGATGGAGAGGTATTAACTGCTAATTTGAGAAGTTCTTTACTTCATGTTTGGATTATTGATTCTGGTGCATCCTTTCATATGACACCACATAGAGAGTGGTTTACTACTTATCAGTCTTGTGATCATGGTGATCGTGGTATGGTCTACATGGGAAATGACAACGCATGTGAAGTGGTTGGTGAAGGAGAGGTAAGAATCAAGATGTTTGATGGAGTAGTTAGAGCTATTCAGCATGTTAGGCATGTACCTGGTTTAAAGAAAAAATTACTTTCACTTGGAATGTTTGATGAAGAAGGTTATAGATTCAGTGGTAAAAATAGTTGTCTCAAGGTAATAAAGAGAGTTGTGGTTGTGCTAAAGGGAGAGAAGGTTGACAATCTCTATAGATTAGTTGGACAAACTAACATTGGAGAGGTTGTTGTGGTATCTGATGTAAAGATGGACTCATTATCAACCTGGCATCAAAGGCTAGGCCATATGAGTGAATGAGGTCTCAAGGTATTGCTAGATAGAAATCTTCTCCCAGGTGCAAAATCTAAAGATTTAAGTATTTGTGAACATTGCTTGTTTGGAAAATAGAATAGACTGAGTTTTTCTAGAAGTACTACCAGAAGCAAAGATGTTTTAAATCTAATTCATTCAGATACTTGGGAAGCTCCTGTAACATCTATTGGAGGTTCATCATATTTTGTTTCATTTATAGATGATCATTCCCATAAGGTGTGGATTTATCTTCTAAAGAATAAATTTGAAGTGTTTTCTTGTTTTAAGAGGTTTAGAGCTCTGGTAGAGAATCATAAATGTAAGACAATAAAATGTCTTAGAACTGATAACGGAGGTGAGTTTTGTTTAATAGAATTTAATCAATTTTACAGTGAGCATGGAATTGCAAGGCATTTGATGGTTGCTAGTACACCAAAAAAAAATGGTGTTGCTGAATGCATGAACCGTGCAATCATGGAGTGAGCCAAATGCATGCTAAGTAATGTTGGTTTGGAGCAGAAATTTTGGGGTGAGGTTGTAAATACAACTTGTTTCTTGATCAATAGATCTCCCACTACAAATCTTGATAATAGAGTTCTAGAAGAAATATGGAAAGATAAACCAGTTGATTACTCATTCCTCCATATATTTTGGTTGCAATGCTTATGTACATATTCCCAAAGAGAACAGAAATAAGCTGGACAAGAAGTCCCCAAAATGTATTTTTCTTGGCTATGTAGAAGGTACAAAGGGGTACAGATTGTGGGATACTGCTGCCCACAAGATTATTGTTAGTCGAGATGTGTATTTTAATAAAAATTCAATGCAAAGAGGTAAAGACCAACAAGTTATAGAAGTTATTCCAGTAGAGGTTGAAAAACCTGATGATCATCTAGATGTGCTTGATGAAGAACAACTAGATGCAGAGCAACTAGATGAAGATCAACATGAAGAACAACAACCAGTTGATCCACAAGGTGAATCATCACCTTTTTTAAGAAGATCTAGTAGAGTAATCAAACCGCCTACAAGGTATTCTCTTACTTGTAATTCTTCTTATGCATTATTTACTAATGTTGGTGAGCCTAGTTCATGTTAGGAGGCTTGTGAAGCTAAATGTGCAAGCAAATGGGTAGTTCCTATGGAAAAGGAGATGGAAGCTCTGCATAAGAACAAACTATGGCAGCTTATGCAATTGCCTAAGGGGAGAAAATCTATTGGGAACAAGTGGGTCTTCAAGTTGATCATAGATTTACATGATAATTTGGAGAGATATAAAGCTCGATTGGTGGCCAAGGGGTATGCACAGAAATATCATATTAATTTTGATGAATTTTTTTTACTTGTTGTATGGTTAAGTACTGTTAGAGTTGTTTTAGCTCTTATTGCTAGTCTTGATTTGGAGTTAGAACAATTAGATGTAAAAGCAACCTTCCTACATGGTGATCTCCTTGAGGAGATTTATATGCAGCAACCAAAAAGTTTTGAGGAAAGAGGCAATGACAATCTCGTTTGTAGGCTGAGAAAATCATTGTCTGGTTTGAAATAGGTGCCAAGGTATTTGTTCAAGTGGTTTGATTCCTTCATGTTGAATTTGGGTTTTAGTAGATGTGACGCTGATCATTGTGCCTATTTTCAAAGAGATGATTATGGTAGTTTTATTATTCTACTACTGTATGTTGATGATATGTTGGTAGCAAGTCCCAACATGTATAAAATCATCCATTTGAAAACTCAGCATGCTAGGGAGTTTGAGGTGAAGGACTTAGGCAGTGCAAATCAGATTCCTAGAATGAGGATACATAGAGACAGAAACACCAAGAAATTATGGTTGTCACATAAAACTCATGTGGAGAAGGTTTTGCAGCTCTTCAATATGCAGAAAGTACAACTAGTTCGTACTCCATTTCCTATTCATATTAAATTGTCTTCTGAACAGTTCCCTAGCACAGAAGTAGAGAAGACATAGATGTCTCATGTACCATACTCATCAGCAGTAGTAAGTCTTATGTTCACCATGGTGTGGACCAGACCAGACATTACACAAGCAATGGGAGTTGTCAGTAGGTACATGGCGAATCCTGGAACTGATCATTGGGCAGCTGTGAAGTGGATTCTCAGATATTTGAGAGGCACTTTAGATGCTACTATCTATTACAATGGGAGTAGTCTTCAAGTTAATAGGTATGTGGATGCAGATTTTAGTGGAGACAGAGATAATAGAAACTCTACAACAGGTTATGTTTTCTCTTTATCTGGAGGTGTTGTTAGTTGGGTGTCAAAGTTGCAGGCAGTGGTGCCATTGTCTACTACTAAGGCTGAATATATGGCAGCAACACATGCTAGCAAGGAGATTATTTGGCTTCATAAAATTTTGGGTGAATTGCAAGTGAAGCAAGATAACATGGTACTGCACTGTGACAGTCAAAGTGCTTTACTCTTAGCACAAAACTCAACTTACCATTCCAGAACAAAGCATAGTGATATTCAATATCACTTTGTTCGTGAAGTGGTGGAAGGAGGACAGATCTCTTTAGCCAAGATTCACACTGATGTAAACCCTATAGATATTATGATGAAACCTGTTAGTATAGAGAAGCTTATTTGGTGTAGAACTTCTCTTGGTCTGCAGATTATGTGATGATAGGCAGCATTGGAAATGGTCTTTTAGTAGAGGAATTATTTAGAGTTTGAAACTTGACTTCAAGTGGGAGAATGTTGGAATGTGAAGTCAATTAGGACTTTGCTTCCATATGTGTCATACAAGTTGTCTTCTATTAGGACTTTGCTCCTGCATGTGTCATACATGTAGTTATGTGAGTTGTACTTACTATATTTAGTAAGTTGTCTTCAACTAGGACTCTGCAACTCGGTTGTGTTGACTAAGTAAAGTATTAAGTGATTCATAGGAGAATCAAGTTGGACTCTATATGTGTCAACCTTGTAGATGATTGATAGCCACATATAGGCTTAGTCAATAATATGACTATACTGGTGGCATTAGAAGGGTTAGAGGTGGCAAATTTGAGAACTTAATTATAGCATTAAGTTTCTCAAATTTGTTTATATATAGAGTAGATATCCCTCTTTTGAAAACAAGGCGAGAACAGTTTTTAAGATTGTTGTAATTCTGTAATTCTTGAGAATCAATACGAAAGACTAAATTTGCCTATGATTTTTTATTGGTATATTTTTACTAGGTTTTTCCACGTAAATCTGTGTGTTATGTGCTATTGTTCTTCTTTGCAAATTTTATGCACTTGTTATTTTTCTCATAATAGCTACATGTCAATGCACATTAATAGAAAATTGTAATCATCAGATACAACTTGACTTTTAATTTCCACATTGAATGATTTCTTCTGGTTGGAGGATGTGAAAGTGAGTGTATCTGGTTCCACTATCATGTTCATTCCGAAAGGTGCCTCTATTTTGGCTTGCTAGGTAGATTTTGCAGGTCCTACATTTGTAACTGTTCTTGGAAATGGAGCCAAAAAGGGCTCACTTACTTTGCCAATAACCATTATAGAAGGATAGTTAAGCTCCCATACTCCATTGTTAGATAAATTTGAAGAACACACGATAAATTCTCCTGTCAGTAAACGTAAAAATGTTTCATTGTATCCTTGGCTACATAGCATATTGATATAAGAATCTACATTGGTGTCATACACAAGCCCCAGATTGATGGCCTTGAAAGGATTAATCTCCCCTGCACCATATCCTAATTCTGCAGCTTCATTGCCATCTAATGTTGCATCCAATGTTGATGCTGTAGCAACAAATTGAAATTGTGAAGATAAGAAAAATAAAATGAATGTATAAATTTTTTGGGTAGTGAAATGGATATGCATCTGTGGTCATGAGAGCGGATTTGATGGCAGCAGGAGACTAGTCAGGATGAAATGACATAACATAGGCAGCTGCTCCTGTGGCATGATGGCATGTCATGGCTGTTCCAGATATTATGTTAAAATCCACTACTCTTTTGTCCAAAAGATCCATGCTCACTGGTGCAGCATTTGACCAAGCTGCTAGAATATCTACACCTGGTGCAGTGATGTTAGGTTGTCAAGAAAATATGATGTGAATAGATTAGTGTGGTAGTTAGTAAGAGCCATATATCTCCCTTGGAAAGGAAATTTGAAATTCCAATCAGATATTTTAGTTTTCTTACCTTCAAAAGATCTTGTGTGATTGGGTTGGGTTCTTTAGATGAGAATGAAGCTACTATAGGTGCAGTAAATCATTCGTAGCTGCACTTTTTGCTATACTTGCAATAGGAGACCTAGTAAAATGTACAGGAATTTAAACATAAGACACCTCTTAAAGCATTATTTTATTTAAAATTTTCATACGAACATACTACTATACAAATGGTTTTATTGAAGTAGCCATTTTAGAGCTCTTTGAAAATAGTAAAAAGATAGCTTTTTGTTTCAAATTCTTTTGTTGTATCATAGATATAATGTTTCTAAATGTGAACATTTGTCCTATCTTTTATTGTTGGTGTTGAACAGAATTCAAACTTTTTAATCAATTTTAAATGAAAATCTTAATAGCTCAATTGCTTTTGGATTTCATTGTGTGTGTCAATTTTTTAACATCAACGTTTTGAATCACACTTCGTGATTCATCATCGGGATGAGCAGGAAAACCAAGGAGATGAATCACTCCAGTGTGATTCCAAATGTTGATGTTAAAAAATTGGTACATACGATCAAATCTAGAAACAATTATTATACATTAGCATGGATTGTGGAAACTTGATAGCACTTATCTTAATAGCTGGATGATTATATGATGATTATATGAGTGAGTGTTATCAAAAACTAGACCAAGCATTATAATTTTAGAGGGTCCATTAGCATCCAAAAACATATTCATAATTAATTTCTTCCATTATATTTTAATTAATTAAAAAATACACACTTTTAAATGATATATATATATATATATATATATATATATATATATATATATATATATATATATATATATATATATATATATATATATATATATATATATATATATATATATATATATATATATATGTTGTTATGAAGAGGGTCTTGAATAGGCAAGATTAAATATTAGAGAGTTTTGCATAAAAGAGTTTCAAAAATAAGAATGAATTCAATTATTCTAAAAGTTTTAATGATAGATATGATTAGATGTATCTTCTAATATTTTAATAAACCATATATAAATATAAGCAATTTGTAAAGGTTTTGTATCAACTAAATCATGAATAGTTTAATGCTATAATACTCCAAGCAGTTTGGACAAAATTATCTTTTTAATATGTTTGCATACTAAATATTTGATTATGTAGTGTCGTAAATTGTACACCCTCGCTAGGGTTGTACAATTTCATGCTTAGGTTAGCACCCGCCTTAGTGTGTCTTGCATCTTGCATTTCTAATTCCCCTTTTGCATTTAATTAATTAATTTAATTAAATCTAAGGTCATGTTTCATCACTTTACATATTCTAAAGCTGGGCCCTTTAACCTAAGTGTGCCCCTTTTCATCTTATTCCTCCAATGAATCATTTAATCATAAACCCTAACTATGTCTTATTTTGATTGTTTAGGCCTAATTTCAATTATCAAAACATCTCGAAATCAACTGTAACTTTGCGACGTGCTCTAATACTATCATATCTAACGGCCCCAAAAATTTGGTGAAAAGTTGGTCCGACCGTGGTGGGAATGCACATAGTCTGCGGTTTTCCTTGAAATTTTGGGAGTACAATCCTATGATATAATAATGTTTAACCCCAAAATATTAGCAGAAAATTCAAATCCTAGGTGAAATTAAGATCTAGGGTTTCATATTTAAGAGCTCTCTTTCTTCATTTGAAAAGGGTCTTCTTCTAAGAATCTAAGAGAACATTTTTGGAGCATTAGAGCCTTCTTTGCAGCAAAAGAGTAGATCTTAGAAGTCTTCAACAAAATTCAACATTCATCCATCAAACATTCATCAAGCATCATTTACTCAATTGGGGGCTTTTGAAGATGTAGAAGAACAATAGGAGACCACCAACTGACAATTGGCTTGTACCTCTCCCTTGGGGTTTGGTATGGTTTCATGTTGTTTTCATGTCTTTGCATAAGCTTCATTTTGATTCACATTCACACTTTAAATCATTTTGTATTGTGAATTTAGAGTATTTATTTTGTCAATTATAAGCAATTAGGGTTTACTCTTTAGGGTTTCTCTAGGTTGTTTACTTTCATTCTTAGGATCTTGCACACACAAAAGGTTCTTGCACACACATTTTCAGTATATTATCAACTATTCGTGGAGGTGCAAATCACCAACACGGGGGTTTGAATAAGGCAAAACCCTATATAGACATCCCAAACCCTCTTTTTTCGCTTTAGGAACAAGCTCGGATCTAAGCATTGCTGGAAGTTTCAGGACCGGAAGAGCACACAGGGACAATTCTGGGTTGTAGATGTTGGCATAAACCCCAAGAAAAAGGGCATGGTTCCTTGGAAATGCCTAGGACAGTGGCATGGCACCATGGTCCTGCCCTTTGTCAGTAGGACTTGGAAGAACAACACTTTGCAGTCTCAACAATCCTTTCTGTCAGTTTCGGCTCTAGAATTGCAGAATCAGGATAGTGGCATGGCACCTTGGTCCTGTACATTGCTTCTCAGATTTTAGACACAAGTGCACCTCTGATTTTTCCTTCTAATATGTTTTTTGCAGCAGTATATTAGTTGTTCTTTGATCTGCATTCTCAAATTAAGATTTGTTTGCTTACTTGTTTTCTAGGTTAGATTGCATTTGGCGTCATTCCTCTCTCTCAATTACAAAAAAGGAATAGAAAACCTAAGAGGTAATCCACGACTCTCTCTTTCTCATAAGAAGTAGCCGATAGGTGTTACCTCCCTAGACTCTTTCATATTCCATGAGTGTGTATGAGAGTGGGATTAGGGTTTCCATACTTAGTCTCACTTTTGCTCCTACACATCTTTGGTGAACCCAATGTGAATCCAATTTAATTTTCATTGCATTTCATTGTTAGATCTAGATCTAACTTATTTAATTTTCTTTCAAAAAATTTAGAAAAAGAGAGATAGGTTCCTTTTATTTTCCTTGCATTGTGTGTTTAAGTTTCATTCAATTTTCATTTCAAAATGTTAAATTTTTATTTACAATATGTTCATGCTTTTGATTATGTATGCAATTTTTTTTATTATGAGTTTAGTAAGGATGAATTAGATGAAGCTCTAGATGATTTTTTTAACCCTAAGCCTTCTAAACCTACATTTTCCCAAAAATTAATCAACCTTGTTACTATGCCATTTCGTGGTGATGAGAAAGATAAGTTGAATGATTCCTCTCATGGTCACATTCCTATCAACTCCTCCACTAGATTTAGCAACACGGTTGACTCTCATGATTCCCTCTATTATGTTATGTCTCCTTTTGAGTCCAAATATAAGCCTTTCAATCACTATGATCATGCTTTATTGGATGATACCCTTGATGACTTTATGTCTTTTCCTAAACTTTCAAACAAGAATAATGCATCTAAAAGGTTAATCAATATGATCAATGTGACTGAACATAGCAAACCACTCTTTGTTGCCCAAGGTGCTTGTCCTTCTCCAACTTCACCTCTTCCTAATCAACCTCTTTTCATGGTTCAAGGTGGATATAGTCATGATTCCTTTAGCACTCCCAACAAGCCCATCATTATGGTTCAAGGAAGGAATCCCACTAAGAGTCCTTATAGCTATGCTAGACAACTGACTAAGGAGAGTTATAATGTAGTTGCCCATACCTATAACATGATAAATAATAGGAAACCTAACCCTCCTTCAGTTGTTCTGACTCCTCTACCTAATCCTCAACTCATTCTGCCTCAAGCACCTTGCATTTCACATACCCTTGGTAAGGAATATGATCTTGTCGAACAACTTATGGCTACTCCTGCCAAGATATCCCTTTGGGATTTACTTCAAACTTCCTCGACTCATCATGAAATGCTATAAGATGCCTTGAAAATATTGAATGTCCCACCCGCAATGACATCCAATAATATGGCTTCCTTGATTCACTCTATTACAACACCTAAGGCTCATATTTTGTTTACACAAGATGAGCTTCCCTCTAGTGAAGTTCAACAACAATATGATCCCTTAATTATTGTGGTTATTGTAAATGATAGGGTGATAAGATGAAAACTAGTGGATAATGGATCTGGCATTAATGTTTATAGCATTAACTTGTTGCATAAGATCTATGTTAATACATCTCTTATTAAGCCTAATTCTCTCACTATTTGTGGCTTCGATAATGTTGCTAAATCTTCATTAGGTATCATCACCTTTCTTGTTAAGGTAGGTCATGTTACTTTACCTACACCTATCCATATCATGTCTGGAGAGTTGATGTACATCTTGTTGCTAGGGAGACCCTGGATTCATAGCATGCAAGTTGTTCCTTCCACATTGCATAGGCAAATCAAGTTTATTCACAACAATACAACATACACCTAGTTAGGTGACACAAGATTTTAGGCTTGTTTACAAACATCAAATTCCAAATCCTCTTCAATAAATTCTTCCCCAACTATCTTAGACAATTCCTCTAAAGTTTCTACTTCGATTAGTGTGACCAGTTCATCAAACCTATCTCTTATATTTGGATTGATTCCCAATAGTTCCTCATGTGGATCTAAGGTTCTTGAGGAAGAGTCTTCTCAGCCCGATTCTACGATTGAGAACACTTTATCTCTTGAAAAATATTCTTGTAGAAGACTATGGGGGATCCTTGGATTTCAATCCTACTTTCATAGGGGAATATAAAATCCCCCTAGAGATCCTAAGGTCGAAAAGAAGAAAGAAGAAGAAGAACCTAAAAAGAAATCTACTTTATCTAGGTCATTGAGTAATAACTTTGTGGTGGCTTCTCAGAATTCATCTCCCTTAGTTTGTGGTCTAAAGGATTTTGGTCCTTCACTTTTTCAAATCCTCCTTCTTCACAAATGACTAACCTTTATGGTCCTAGTTTTCATATCCTAGCTAGGTGTGGATATAATGTAAATGGATGTGGTGCTCAAGAACAAGATATTAAGGTTCCCTTGGAAAACATCTTTTGTGATATGACATTTGTGCTTGGTTATGATCCTTTCAAGCACACTAAAGCCTCTAAGAGACCATCTATTAGTGTTAATGTCATTTCAACTTCTCTTTCGCTAAAATATCCAGAATATATTGACTGTGACCTTTCTTGTGTCTTTTCTTTGGATGTTTTTTCTACCGATGATTCCTTAGCTAAATTCTTGGGAGCTTATGACAACCTTCCTCATTATCACCATAACTGCAGTTTTCCCTATTGTCTAAATATGGAATCTTACTATAGGAAAGAAATAAATAACAATGAGATAGTTAAATTATTTCCTCAATTAAAAGACACTCCTCAACAAATCAATCTCTTGATAAATGACACCATTGATATCAAGATGGATCCTGGTATTGAAGACAAAATCATCAAGATAGGGAAATGTCTTGACAAAGAAGAGCAAAACAGTATGTCGAGTTGTTACATGAGTTCCCTAAGAAATTTGGTTTGATATATTCTGACATGCTTGGTGTAGATCCTACGATTTTAACTCATAAAATTGTCCTAATTCGTGATGCTAAACCTGTGAAGCAGAAGATTTGAAAGATTCACCCTAAAGTGGCATTACTTGTTAAAGTTGGGATTAAAAAACTGTTGGAATCTAGATTCATTCATCCTATCGATTATTCACCATGGATTTGAAACATTGTGGTCATGGCTAAAGCTGAAAACAAGATTAGGATGTGTAGGGATTTTCAAGATTTAAACAAGGCCTCTTTAAAGGATGACTTTCCTCTCCCGAATATCGATATAATAGTGGATTTAGTAGTAGACATTCTTTATCAATCTTTATGGATGGTTTCTTAGGATATAATCAAATCTTCATTAATCCCCAAGATCAATATAAAACTGCTTTTACCACCCCTTGGGGTACGTTTTGTTGGATTGTGATTCCTTTTGGATTGAAAAATGCAAGTGCAACTTATTAGCATGTTATGAATATCATCTTCCATGACTATATGCATAAAACCTTAGAAGATTACATTGATCAAACGTTAGACAAATCTGTTCTTCGTACAGATCATGTTAAGATCCTTCGTCAAATCTTTGAGAGAATTCATAAGTATAATATGCGTTTGAATCCCCAAAAATGTGTTTTTGGTGTGGATAGTGGAAACCTATTAGGATTCATAGTTTCACATCATGGCATTGAGGTGGATACGAAGAAGATAGATGTTATTGTTAACATGCCACCTCCTAAGAATGTCTCCCAAGTAAAAAGTTTGCAAGGAAAGATCCAAGCTATTCATAGGTTCATCTCTCAACTTGCAGATCGTACCTTTCCCTTCACATAATTGCTTAAAAAGAATATCGCTTTTCAATGGAATGAGGCTTATCATCAAGCATTTGAAGACCTAAAGACCTATTTGGCCAATCCTCCTATTCTTCAACCTATTGATCCTACTAAGACTTTCCTTCTATACACCGTTGGTTCCCATCAAGCTCTTGTAGCCTTATTGGCACAATGTGATAAGGATGGTAGAGAAGGCCCGGTTTATTACATAAGTCGCATTCTACTCGATTACGAAGTCTGATATTCTGCAAAAGAAAGACAGTGCCTTGCTTTAGTCTTTGCAACCCAAAAGTTGAGGCATTATCTCTTGAATGCTGAGATCCATGTTATCATTAAATTTGATCCTCTTAAGCATCTTTTCTCCAAAACTGACCTTTCCAAACATTTAGCTAAGTGGGTTATGATGTTGACCAATTTTGACCTTAAGTTTGTCTCACAAAAGCCAATAAAGGGTCAAGCGTTGACTGATCACTTAGTTGATGCTCCTTCACCCTTCTCCCTACCTAATCTAGAGTCTTGTTTAGATGAATACATTTTTTCCATTGAGGTTAATGAGACTTGGGAATTGTACTTTGATGGCTCTAAGTTTCGTACAGGATCGAGGGCAGGGGTGGTCTTAATTTCTCCTCAAAAGAAGCCTATTCCTTTATCATATCGTCTCAATTTCTTATGTATCGAAAACATTGTTGAATATGAAGCTCTTATAGCTGGGATTAAAATAGTCTTGGTGTTGAGTGTGAAACATCTACATATTTATGGAGATTCTCAACTAATCATAAGACAAGTGATAGGAGTTTATCAAGCTAAGCAAGACAAATTATCACAATATAGAGGTCTACCTTTATCCTTGCAAAAATTCAATTCTTATACCATGGAGCTTGTTCCTTGAAAAGATAATCGACACGCTAATGCGATGGAATGTGTTTCCTCTCTTGTGTCTATAGAGGACCCCTTTGTAGATCTTAAATTCACTATTCACAACCTCACTACCCTGGCTATTGCTGATAATCCTAGTGATGTGGCATATTGTTGCATTATAGATTCTGATGAATGGTATTCGCATATCATGAGATATTTGAGTTATGGTACCTTTCCTGACTCTTAAAGTAAGAATACTACAATTAGGATTTGCAAATTGGTTGCTACATACATTATCCTTTGTAAAGCTCTTTATAGGAGGGGTTATAATGGCATTCTTCTTCGATGCTTAAACAAAGATAAAATCCCTATTGCTCTTGAGGAAGCACATTCAGGTGCTTGTGGGGTGAATTTTGGGGGTAGGTCCTTAGTTCAGATATTGCTCTAAATGTGATACTATTGGAAAACCATGGAAAAGGATTCCTTTGCATTTGTTAAAATATGTCATCAGTGTCAGTAACATAGCAATTTGATCCATGCCCCTGCCCAAGAACTTCGATCATAGGTAGAATCTTGGCCCTTTTCTACATGGGATTTGGATCTTGTTGGTAAAATATCTCCTCCTTCATCTCAAGGACATACCTTCATCATAACTACCACTGATAACTTTATGAAATGGGTGGAAGTTGTTCCTCTTTGATCCACTATCGTTGAAGTAATTTGTCAATTAATTTTGGAAAACATTATTTCTCAATTTGGGATACCTTCTGCCTTAGTTTGAGCTAATGGAACGACATCAAAAAATAAGGATGTGAAGAATTTTCTCGAGAAATATAATATTCAACATAGATTTTATACACCAAATTATCCTCAATCAAATGGTCAAGCTGAGTCTTCTAATAGGATAATTGAACAAATTATCTGAAAGACTATAAACAAGCATGGTAAGGATTGGCATACTCAATTAACCTATGATCTGTGGGCCTATAGCATGAGTGTAGGTGTTTCTATGGGTTGTACTCCTTATAATCTTGTTTATGGTGCTAATGCCATTATGCCTTTGGAGTTATAAATTCCTTCTCTGAGAGTTTCTCTTAGGGGTATAGTGGATGATGATTCCTATAGATAGCATAGACTTCAAAAAATTGAGATTTTTGATGAACGGTGTATAAATGCCCTCGAGCATATTCAAGCATATCATAAAACTTTGCAATGAAGCTACAACATTCCTTTTTAGTAGGTGATTTGGTCCTTTACAAGAATCGACGTTACGTGAATGCCTTACCAGAAGAGAAAGGAAAACTCAGCCCTAATTGGCTTGGACCATACAGTGTTGTTAAGGTCTATGGATCAGGTTCTTACAGGATAGCAAATGTGGAAGGTACGCCTCTCAAGGAACCCATAAATGCTATGCACCTTCATAGATACTATGCCTAGTTATTTTTCTTTTTCTTTCTCTCTTCCTAGTCTTCTTTATTCTCTCTCTCTCTCTCTCTATCCCTTTCTTAAAAATTGGGTAATATGTTAGCATGTCTTCATTAAAATAGGTAAGATTGAATGATGTTATATTGTTTGGTTTGCATTACTTCATTCTCGACAAGCATGTTTTATTACTTTGTTGTTTATCTTTGATTCTTTTTATGTAAATTGTAATAGATTTACATTTCATATGTGCTAGCATGTTATACATTTTCTTATGTGTTAAGTAGAATTATATCATGTTGTGTTTAATTAGAGTTAATTAAATCACACTAGTTATATAGTTCTAAGGCTTAATACATTCTTCTTTTGCATAATTAAAGTAGCATTTGATTAAATACTTAGTTATCTAATTAAATCACACATGTATCAATTTAATCATGAAGCATTGAGAAATCAATCACATAGAAATTAAAATTAGATATACATGCTCATTACTCAATATGTTAATTCTAATATAAGCAATGTGTATATTGTTCAAAAATTAAAATAACATATCCATGAGTATCATAATATATACATCAATACATCAAAATCATCTCCTATCCCTAGAACTAGTAACTGAAGGATGGTGGCTAGATTCCCCCTCCTAATCTGGCCGTGGGGGTGGCTCCATGGGGGTATATCATGATATGGACTGCAAGTGACTCCGCGAGGAACTCCTACGATAACTCTCCATCATGATCCCTCAGTATGTGGTTGCCTCTGTCTGTGATGCTGCTAGGTCACGTTCTATCTATCATAATCTCTCTCATGGGACCTCCACCTCCATTTGAATAGGGGACAAAATGTCCTCATGTCATCCTGCATTCCTCTGGGATCTATACGATATTTGTGAGGAACTAGGAATGTGCTCAGTCACAATAAGGTTTGTCACTGTATTTTGAATCAGAGAAGGCCACTCTTGGATGGTAGCTACAAGATAAAGAGAAATTTCTATCAGTAACATTCTATATCATCAAATCTAAGTAAGTAAGATACATAAATTAAATCAATAACATGACACTTTATCTAGATCTCGCCCTCACTAGTAGGGATTGTGGATAGCAATTGCCTAAGACTGGGATCTGCTAGGCTCTCCGCGCTCATACTGTCTTTGTATAGTAGGTGTGGGCCGATGGGGACCAGGATCAGGACCCCTTCTAGGGTCCCTCTCCACCTAAAGTGGGAGACTTGGTGGATCTAGGGCTATGGTATCCTCCCTAGAGTGATGAGCGACTGCATTTGACTCGTCCTCCTCCTCCTCTTCGTCATCCTCCTCATCCTCCTCCTCATTGTCCTCCTCATCATCCTCCTCGTCGTCCTTGTCACCCTCCTCCTCATCTCCATCCTCCTAATCATCTCCATTTTGATCTCCCTCTTCAGTATCAAGATCATCTCCATCTCTGCCTGTCTCTTGCTCCTCTGTATCATCAGCTTGATCATCTGAGCCCTCCTCAAATGCATCATATTCATTTTCATCAACTAATTGTCTCCATGGTCCAAGGCTCCCTCCAAGGAAGTCTACTGGGAACATGGCTCCAGGGTATGTACTCACCCACCATGTGATGTACGGTCGATGTGCATCTGAATCATCTCTATAATCTATCGCTATGCCCTCATTTGACCCATCTGATTTTGTAATATCGATCTCATCACTGGTAGGCCTAGGAATGGGTCCTAGCCTCGACATCATGCGTGAGTATCAAATGTACACAGGCACATCAATAGGAACACATTGCCTGAACCCGAACTGTCGCTGAACTTGGTCAAAGTAGAAGGGAATGACTATGTGGCTGTACCACCCCTCTAATAAACGGTTCCTCTGCATGTTGAACATTTTCCTATGTATCCCTGCGCACATGTACATCCTGAGGTAGGGTCTCCATATGACCCTGCCTGCTATCAATCTATCCAAGCTCAACCTCCAATACAGGAGATCGCCCAATCACCACTCAAGCGTAAGAGGATAAGAAAATACCCTAGGCTTCTCTAGGAATAGCTCTATGGGGGCTCAACCAGGCCTAGTGCAGGTAATATGCTCAAACATCCACACCTATAGTAGCGTGCATGTCATCAGGCTGTATCCTTGCCCAAACACATACTCCCTAAGGTCGTGATAGAGATACATGAGCATGCTCTGACCCCAAGAGTATACTCTCCTGTGTCTCTCCATCACTCATATGGCATAGATGAGTCCTCCATGCATATGTTTGTCGTGCCCATTAGGGCACATGGCTAATTCAAGGGTTACAATCATGAGTCCCCTCACCAATGGAACCTTGTCGATAGGGTGTAGGAGCCAGCTAACCATGATACGACCCCTTGTCTCACTGTGCATCACTCTTCCCATAGAATATACCTACTCTCTCTTGTAATCCTCCTCTATCCGGTTAGATTGATATCTCATGGTCTCTCCTCTAATGGGAAGGCACATAATGCGGTATACATCCTCAAGGGTGACCATCATCTCCCCCATAGGTAGTGAGAATGTTGAGGTGTCTGCATCCCACCTCTCCATCAATGTCATCAACATCGCAGAATGGAATCATATGGCTGCCATGGTCATCGCATACCACAAGCCCACTACATGTAGAAAATCCCTCTCTCCCACTATTAGCCTTGGGATCTACTCCCAAAGGCTCTGAAAGGTGAGACCGGCGGTATGCTCGCAGATGTATGGCAGTGTCTGCAAAATGCAAAACAATCTATTGTCAGTAATCAATCATCATCACTATCACTACAATCATTCTATCAGTTCTAACATTCATGTCGGCTAATCCTGTGTCATCATTGGTCGCCTTGAACAGGGACCAAGGTGCCCTAAGTGGACCAGGGTGCCCTACTAGGACCATTGTGCCTAGAGGGGACCATGGCACCCTAGGATGACCAGGGTGCCCTAGGACCCTTAGGTGTCTGAAGAGGGGGCCCAAGCCCAGACTAGGAGATGACATCATCATTTCTAAAAATATGAAAACACAAAAAAGTCAAATGGAGTCAACGAAAAGTCAACTCACCTCATCAAGCGGTCAGCTGGTGAGTATGGACTGGCATAGGATCTCCATCCTCATAGATCGCTTAGGCTGGCATCAAGGCGTGATGGCTTGTATGTGGGCTCCTCTACAATGAATAGTGTAAAAAAGTTAGATAGTGACAAATGAAGGTGCCAGTTTCATATTTATGTGTTATGTACTTTTTTCACTTTATGTTTTTAAGTTAAAACCCTAATTTCTACACTTTTTCTTCAATTTATCATATCTTGAGCTAGGAAGCTCCAATTCTTGCACCATCGGTGGCGTTGGAATCATGAATTCTCCCTCTCACTCTGCATTAGTTCCATAATATTCTTGGATAAGTAATAGATCCTTTTTGTGAACTTGATTCGTCAAAATCTTTATCACAATTCGTTATGGAAAACATGATACCATGTTTCACCTCACTAATAAGAAAGTCGAAATAGGGGGACATATAGCTACCCACAAATTTCATCACCTTCCTTAGTAAGCATTTAGGTGATTTTGTGATCTAACATGTAGTTTTGTAGGGTGGGGTTCCTAATTATGTACTGTAGATACCATTGGGGGCTTCATTCGATAACTTATGGATATATCATGTTTTTCAAATGATGTTTACTTTTCTATACTTTATCTTGCATATGCACGTAGTGTCATATGACTACTAAAGTGGGGGCTAAATGTAGTGTCATAAATTATATACCCTTGCTAGGGTGGTACAATTTTACACTTAGGCCAGCTAGCACCTGCCTTAGTGTGTCTTGCATCTTGCATTTCTAATTCCCCTTTAAGAGTTTAATTAATTAATTAAATTAAATCTAAGGTTTTGTTTCATCACTTTACATATTCTAAAGTTCAACCATTTACCCTAAGTGTGCCCCTTTTCATCTTATTCCTCCAATGAATCATTTAATCATAAAACCTAATTATGTCTTATTTTCAAGGTTTAGGCCCGATTTCACATATCAAAACATCTCGAAATTAGTTGTAACTTTGGGATGCTCTCTAATATTATCAAATCTAATGGCCCCAAAAATTTGGTGAAAAGTTGCTTGGACCATGGCGGGAATGCACATGGTTCACAATTTTTTTCCAAAACTTTTAGAGCACAATCCTATGATATAATAATGCTTAACCACAAAATACTAGTGGTAAATTCAAATTCTAGGTCGGCCTAAACATGAAATTAAGATCTAGGGTTTCATATTTAAGAGCTCTCTTTCTTCATTTGAAAAGGGTCTTCTTCTAAGAATCTAAGAGCAGTTTTTTGGAGCATTAGAGCCTTGTTTGCAGCGAAAGAGTAGATCTTTAAATTCTTCAACAACATTCAACATTCATTCATTTTATCAATTGGGGGCTTTTTCAGATTTAGAAGAACAATAGGAGACAACTGACTTAGGATTGGCATGTACCTCTCCTTTGGGGTTATGTATGGTTTCATGTTGTTTTCATGTCTTTACATGAGCTTCATTTTCATTCCCATTCACACTTTAGACCACTTTGCATTGTGTATTTAGAGCATTTACTTTGTCAATTATAAGCAATTAGGGTTTACTCTTTAGGGTTGCTCTAGGTTGTTTACTTTCATTCTTAGGATCTTGCACACACATTTTCAGTACATTATCGGCTATTCATGGAGGTGGAAATCACCAACATGGGGGTTTGACTAAGGAAAAACCCTATATAGCCACCCCAAACCCTTTTTTTCAGCTTCAGGTACAGGTTTAGATCCGAGTGTCGCTGGAAGTTTCGGGACCAGAAGAGCACACAGGGACAGTTCTGCATTGCACATCCTGGTAGAAACCCCTAGGATAGGGGCGTGGCACCATGGTCCTTCCTAGGATAGTGGAATGGTGCCATGGTCCTACCCTCTGTCAATAGGACTTGGCAGAACAACACTTTGCAGGCTCCAGAATCCTTCCTATTAGTTTCAGCTCTAGAATTGCAGAATCAAGACAGTGGTGTGGAACTCTGGTCCTGGACATTTCTGCTCAGATTTCAGACATAGGTGCACCTCTAATTTTACCTTCTAAAATGTATTTTTCAGCAGTGTATCAGTTGTTCTTTGATCTGCATTCTCAAATTAGGATTTGCTTGCTTACTTGCTTTCTAGGTTAGATTGCATTTTGCTTCATTCCTCTCTCTCAATTACAACAAAGGAATAGAAAACCTAAGAGGTAATCCACCAATCTCTCTTTCTCATAAGAAGTAGTCAATGTGTGTTACCTCCCTAGGCTCTTTCATATTCCATGAGTGTGTATGAGAGTGGGATTAGGGTTTCCATACTTAGTCTCACTCTTTCCCCTACATGGATTCATCTCTATCTACCCTTGGAAATCATCTTAAACTATGAGCAGTCTTTATAGTAAGGGATAAAATTCTAACATATCATAATTGAAAATTTTATGACACTTATATTTATTGGTAGCATACTAGTTCACAAATTTTTTTAACTGGCTACAATTTTCTTCTATTTTCATTTTGTTGGAGATTGCAATCCCCACTATTCCATCTAGATCTATCCTCTTCATATTGTTACCCTCTTTATGTTTTTCCTTGATGAGGAAAAGGATACATTAGCACGAACAGATAGACCCATTGGCATGAATAGAAAGATACATTGGCTTGAATAGACAAATAGAGCTACATTGGTATAATTAGATTTTGGTTTCTCATGTTACTTATGGTTGTAGTGTATGTGCAGAGCCATCTTGACAATCACAGGTTCTCTTGCTACTTTGGGCTTCACAATTGGATCAAGGTGTATGGTTTTCTTGTATTTCCATGGGATATTATGCTTGATTACATATGTTTTAATTTGTTTTGAAAAGCACATTGATATGTGTTGTCGCCATCTCTCTTAAGTCGATGTCGTACATTTTGTGCATTGATAATAATGTTTTATAGAGCGTTAAGTTCTTCAATTGATAGTGATTATATTTATACTTTATAGTGTTGGCATGACACTCATTTGATGACTCGACATATGATGATTTCGTACTATAGATTATCACCGATATGTTGTTGTGTTGACTAGGCACATAACGATGACTTGGAAATCATTTCTTAAATGAAGTGTTTTTGTTAGAGTATTCAGGTATTTACTTGATTAACTAAACATTATTTGTTTAATTATTTAAGTTCCCTTTATCTCTTTTACACTTAAGCTAGCTTTAGGTGCATATAATTAATTATTTTAATTAATTATTATGTGCAAACCTAGGTTTTTTCTTTTAGGGTTTCTTGACCTATTAAAGGTTGAGTTCGTTCTTTTCATTGTAAGAATCACATTACATATTTTTCTGAATATTGAGCTCTCTCTTTTTGAGCATATTCTTTGTGTATTTGTTTTTCTGTATTTGCTTCCTTGCTTCTCCTTGTAATAGGTTTTTCAGCTTGCAGAGATTATTTGGGCTCCTATGGTGTTGTATTTTCTCAACTCCTATATCATATCAGAGCTTCAGATCTGTAGCTACCTGTTCTTTTTTTGAGAATTTTTGCATTGAAAGCAGATCTGGGGTTTTAGGAATTTTTTTATGTACCTAGGATTTGACCCTTTTTTCTGAGCAATTTGGGCCTAAACGGACCTCACCATCATGCTCAGAAGGCTCGAAAACCCCTATGGTCATATAAAAGTCGACCTATTTTGGTTCCTGAGCCTCTGGGAGTATTTTTTCTTAGATCGAGGCCGTACGACCTTGGCACACAAATCGAGAAAAAAATCAGAAAAAAATTTGCCTTTTTATGGCATGCAAGCCAAAATTTGATTTTTTGAAAAAAAAAAAATCAAAAAATCAAAAAAGGTGATTGTAGTTTTTTTTTTTAAAAAAGGCCCCTATCGGTGTCGGCCTCCGACTTCCCTTGCCCCATGCTCAGCCCCGGCTGCCACCCGCAGTGCCCTCCACTCCCTGCGTCGCTCAATTCCCCGGTCGTGCTCAGCCCTGGCCGCCACCTGCTCCCCGGCCGCCACTTGCAGCCCGCCACCCCAACAGCCCCTGCCCGGCAGGCCAGCCTTTTTTTTTTTTTTTTTTTCCGGTTGACCACCGCCCAGCCACCAGGGTGCCACCTGGCCGCCACCCACTGGCCACCGGACCACCGTAGAGCCACCAGGCCTCCTTTTTTGGCCTTTTTCAGGGGGGGTTTGGTTTTTTGGCTCTATCTTGGGCATATGGAGTCGTTTTTTCGAAAACGAATAGGCGTCGGAAAGATGGTTCCGAGGCTGACCTCATGGTGTTGGTAAATGTTTCCAATTTTGTTGTTTGACTTTATTTTTTTTCCAGTCAAAGTGAGGTCTAGTTTTTGCACTCCAAGAGCCATAGAATGAGCATCCGAACTCCATTTTTCAAAAATTTTATATTTTTGGAAAGCATGTGCTGTGTACTTTCCAACCATCTAAGTTTTATTTATAGATTCTGATCCATACATATTTTATTCATTTTATTTCTTTTCAGCACTCTGGTAGATATCATGGTTGTTTCAGGTCCTGGGATCTCTTCTCTAAGTAGGATGTCTCTATTTTGGTTCATGTTTCTATTTCTAGTCTTCTTATTATTGTAGCTTGTATTTATGCAAACACACTGAGATAAAGTGCCATCATGCATTGTTTACTTGGGATCCTACACATCTTGTGCCTTGTTGTACATGCACTATTGATAAAGTGCCATGAGGGGGTTGATTTTTGCCTATTGTTTGCCATCTTCCTTTGTCCAGTGAGTGTTTCTTCCACGACATTCACCTCATGATGTGTGTCAAGTGAGTGTTCCTTCCATGACACCCTGTACTTTTCTCAGCACCTTTGATGTTCCTGGTTCTTCATCATGCAGTTCTTGTTGGCTGTTCTTTTCAGTGTACTTGTCCCTCTCCCTCTTCTGCATTATGGGGAGGTTTATCCTGTTGGTTCTAATGCTTACGTGGTTCAATTGATCAGCTCTTTAGGCTTTGGTGTCTCATGCCATCTGTATCTTTGAGTTTAGTTGTTTGCCTTTGTTTGCCATCTGATTCAAGTAGTGCCATTTGAGGGCACTCATGCAGATTACAGTCTTCTCTACCTTGTCATGTTCTATTTCAGTGGAGGTTCTCTAGATCAACGGTTATTTTTCGACAGAGTTTGCAGGTTCTTCATGCTTCAGTGGTATTCTTTTCCATCTCTTTTTGGAGTAGAGTTTTGTTCCCGTGGTTTTCTCTATTTCTCCAATTCATAGAGATTTCATTGTATTTGGGTACCTGATCAAGCCTTGTTGTCAGGACCCATCTTTATTGCTTTCAGTAGCTGTTCTAGGTTTTAGCTTCTCCCTAAGTCTAGCTTAAGGGGGGGTGTTAGAGTATTCGAGTATTTACTTGATTAATTAAACATTATTTGTTTAATTATTTAAGTTCCCTTTATCTCTTTTACACTTAAGCTAACTTTAGGTGCATATAATTAATTATTATGTGCAAACCTAGGTTTTCCCTTTTAGTGTTTCTCGACCTATTAAAGGTTGAGTTCCTTCTTTTCATTATAAGAATCACATTACATATTTTTGTGAATATTGAGCTCTCTCTTTTTTAGCATATTCTCTGTGTATTTGTTTTTTTGTATTTGCTTCCTTGCTTCTCCTTGTAACAGGTTTTTCAGCTTGCAGAGATCATTTGGGCTCCTGTGGTGCTGTATTTTCTCAACTCCTATAGTTTTGATTCACTTACGGACTTGAAATGACAATTTATTTTTGTTTGGGGCTTGGTTTATAACGTTTAGGGCAAAAATAAAAGATTCGTTTTGTTGAATGATGAAAACCTATATGCAGTGCC